>NC_056743.1:279499708-279629708 GCF_019279795.1 Protopterus annectens
ATTTCCTTTTAAGAAGTAATTTCTTAAGTTAACATTTAGTTCTTCATGAGGTTTGTAACAACAACTTACTTAAAGTGGTACTAATTCTGACTTCTGTGTGCTACATTTTGGATTATCAGTATGAATAACACCCAGCATTCAAGACAGATGTACTTTTTACTTAAACATAAAGCAGTGCTCTTTCCTGATTTCATAGTGTCCAGAATCCCTTCCGCATATGTAACACACTTCCGATTAAAGAGATTGTATGTCCCTTTTGCACCACATAATAAGTGACCTTAGGTCAACATTTAACTTAAACATTTAGGGAACATGGGCTAGCCCCTTTGTGAAAAAAATACTTTTTAGTAATACTGTTCCTGTATAGTAAGTGCACTTTGCTTAATGTTTATTTTATATGTTTAATTAATATGGTCTTCCCCAGGATAATAAAACACTTTCTTAGGAATGATGTTGTTGTAGGCTTTGTATTGTTTCAGTGAAGTTCAGGGTTTTAGTGCAAATCTCTCATCATTTGTATAAAGAAGGTGGTTGGCATAAGACCAGCACAACAGTAGAATAACTGATAAAATTCTTATAGGTTCATAGGCTCATAGGTTCATACTAGGCTATCTGCCCAAGGGCATTTATAAGCCTAGCCCATAGTTATTTGGCTTTCGCTACCCCTTTAGTTTGAATAAAACTATGCCTATTATTTTGCTGTGCCTCTGTCAAGCAGTGACACTGAAGTAATCCCTGGGGTATATCTGCGATCTGCCATCCATTGGTCAAGATTCCTCTTGAACGAGGCCAGCGAGGTGCTCTGCCTCACATGTACCGGGATTTTGTTCCACAGCATAGGGAGTCTCTGGGTGATGAATCTGTCCCTCCAGCATGTTCTATTAATAACCGTGTCAAGGTTTAAGTCTCCCGCTCTTGTGGTTCTGAGGGATCTAGATTTTTTGAGGTGAAGCATATTCATCAAATCAGGGTTTGACATGGCCTTATATGTCAGGCACAGGTCACCTCTGAGCAAGCGGTATGAGACTGAATAGAGCTGGAGTTCTTTCAGTCAGGCAGCATAAGACATATTTTTGAGACCCTTTATCCTTTTGGTGAGGAACTTTTGGGGCCTTTCCAGCTGCTGCAGGTGTCTGGTCAGATACATTCCAAATGGGGCATTGTACTCAATCATGGGTCTAATGAGTGATGAGTACAGGCGATGACCTCCCTTGATCTAGATGTGAATCCCCTCATGATCAGGTGGGCAATGTAGAAGGTTTTCCTAACTACTTTAGCAACATGAGTGTCAAACGAAAGGCTACTGTCAACCTGGGTCCCCAGATCCCTGATGACTTCTTCTGTGCTCAGTGGATTGCCACCTATATGGTAGCTAGGGGTAACCTTGTTTTTCGAAGGTATGACTATGCATTTCTTGGCATTTAACTTTAGGCCATGGCTCTGGCACCAGTTATCCATTTCTGTGAGGCCCTTCTGAAGGATATCTGTGTCAGATGTGTTTTCGACTATGGCCAGTTTGCAGTCATCTGCAAACTTTGTCAGCCATAACCTCCTGTGTTTGCTTGTACTTCAGAAAAGTAGATGCCAACAAGAGTGGACCCAGGACTGAGCCCTGTGGGACACCACTTGTGACAGGCTTTGAGTCTGACATGTCTCCAGCAACTCTGACCCTGTGGGTTCTGTCACTTAGCCAGTTTGCAACCCATCTTGTGATGTATGGGTTTACATTCAAGCTGATGAGTTTTTGATGATACCTGAGTGGGGTATTGTGTAAGGCCTTTGCCAGGTCAAGGTAGGCTGTATGGACTGCCTTTCCTCATCAATGGCCTTGGTGACTGTCTCAAAAGTCAACCAAGTTTAAAAAGGCATGATCTGCCTTTGACAAAGCCAAACTGGGTTGGATCCAAAGTCTGCAAGTTCCTATGTCTTTATTTATGAGTTCCATTATGATCCTCTCCATGGCTTTGCAGATAAGGCTTGTCAAGCTAATGGGACGGTAATTTCCAGGGTCGGGTGGAGGCACCGCCTTGTGAAGTGGGACCACAGTCGCGTCGCCACTCCTTGGCACGTATCCTGAGGTGAGGCTAAGATTAAACAGCTGTCCTAACTGCGGGTTTAATTCTCATTGAGTTCATGGAGCACACAGCCGGGACACCATCCGTCCCATGGATGCTGTGTTTTTGCTTTGGAGAGAGCAGTTTTCACCTGGGCGTTGGAGATGTTTGGGGGGCTACAATCCTCTGGTATAGATATCTCTCCTTTTGGGGGGGAAGGAGAAGTTTGCACTGAACCTGTCAGCCAGTATGTTGGCAATGTGTGTAGGTTCAGTAATCTTCACATAGTTTTGAACTAATTCTAAGCATATCTGGGAGTTTCCTCCTAGGTTTCTAACATAGCTAAAGAAGGCCTTATGATTGTCTTTGAATCCTTGGCGATTTTTCTCTCAAAATTTGCCTTGGATGATTTTATGAGAGCTCTTAGTTTTTTACTTATAATGATCAAAGGTGTCTTACCTTACAAGGATTTTGCTCTATCTTGTAGTAGCTTCCTCCTTTTGTTGTAGAGCTTGTTTATGGCTGGGGTCCACCAGACTGGACGCTTGCCTTTGGTACAAAGAGTCTTAGTTTTGTTTGGGATTGCCTGATCCATGCAGTCCTGTAGGTGCTGGTAGAAGGCATTTGTAAGTGATTCAGTGGTTTGAGTAATGTTTACCACTGGCTCAGGGGCCTTAAAGGAGACCACACTAGTTTTTAGAAGTGTGAAGTCGGCTTTTGAGAAGTTTTTCACTGTGGTCTTTTTTATTTCAGGTGGGGGCGGGATGAGGACCTCCAGCGAGATTAGTTTATGATCTGATCTCACCAGTGAGGGGTATACTTCCGGTGTTGAACATTTTGATCTTATGTTCGTGATGATGAGATCAAGTATGTTTTCTCCTCTTGTGGGGATGGTGACTAGTTGTTCCATGGCATTTGAGTTTATGAACTCCGGGAACCTTTGGGCTAGAGTGTTTGGGCTTGAGTAGTGTTCCCAGTCTATATTAGGGTAGTTGAAGTCACCTAGTATGATGGTGTTTGGAGATACATTTATCCCCTCCATTGTTTTCAGGAAGGCCATGTGAGGTTCCTGAGTTTGAGAGGGTGGCCTGTAACATGCTACAAATTGCAGAGCAGTCTTGCCTATGGTTAATTGCACCTGGATGGTCTCCGATGCATCGTGCGTTGCCACCAACCTTGAGGTGTGGGTGTCCTTTATGAATATGGACACCCCCCCTCCTTTCTTGGTGTTGTCCAGATTTTGGGGCCGGAACGCATGATATGAGGTGAAACCTGCTAGTGCTGGGGTGCTCTCAGGAGCCTTGAACCAGGTTTCTGTCACAGCACAGACATCGATGTTCTCCATACTGAGAAGGGCCTCGAGTGCGTGCATCTTGAGATTGAGACTTCTGGCATTGAGCAGCATTACCCTTAGTTTTTTTACTTTTTTGTGTTCTAGGGTGGTAGGTTTAGAATTTGAGCCTTGCCTAAAAAAGGCACTATGGGGGTGGCAAGAGCCTTTGCCAATATCCAGAAGCCTAGTTGTGACAGGTGCAAGCCGTCCCTGACAGCGTGGCTTGTCCAGCATGTCATCCCAGGCAGACAGACATTGGATCCCCTTTGAATGACACCAGAATTTAAGCCAATTATTAAAGCTGATCATCTTATCACTGTATTGTGGCATCATTCTAGGTGTAGGTAGGATACTGCTCAAGGTCAGGGTCATACCTGCCTGGGCTACATAATCAGAGAGCTCCTCAATGTCTCTTTTCATGTAGTCCAAGGAGGTACGCCTCAGGTCGTTGACACCAGCGTGGACAATGACTGAGTACTTGTACCTGCTGTTGAGAGACCTGAGTGCTTGTGTTATGTGGCGGATTCTAGCGCCGACAGGCAGCTTACTGTGACCTTCTCCTTACTCAGTCTGGTGAGCGGGACGCCAGTGTGTCTGACTATGGAGTCACCTATGACAAGTATGTTTGGTGTTGTATTTGGCCTTAAGGGCAGTGACTGCTTTGGTACACTGATTTTGTTGTTTATGTGTTGTTTGTGTGGTGTATTGAGTTTGCAGTTGCTTGGGTGTCTGCTTTGGAGGCCTCTGCTGTTTAGGTAGATTTTACTCAGAGCCTCCAGTATGTCTTAGTGTGTTTATGTTTTTGATTCAGTGGTGTGGTTGAGTTATGTGAGACTGGTATTGTGGTGTGTGTAGTTGCCTTCTCCTCCTGCCTGGTCTTGCCAGTCCTGAGTTGAGAGAGCTCAGCCTCCAGTCTGGCTAAATAGCTGCATCTCTCACAAGTGTTAGTGTTACATGGGAGGAGGAGATGGTTGTCCGTGTACATGAGGCAATTGTAACATTGTCTCAGAATTCCCAGATTCACCAAATGGGCAGGAGAGGACGCCAGCATCTGACCTTTCGACATGCTAGAAAGAATTATGAGTTGGTATGAGACAGAAAAGTAGTGGGCTTAGCAGGGAAGTGGGCACTCCTGGGGGGTTTTGCTAGTGAGAGATTTGTATAATATAGGAGTGCTTGACCTGCAAAGAGAATGCTTATAAGACAAGGACTATGCTTATAAGACAAGTGCTGAGCTTTTTGAGAAGAAAAAGCTATTTGGAACAAGTGCTGCACTTTTTAGTGTAGGTCTTTAATGTCTTTCAGATTCTTGATGCAGAAATTATCCATTTTCCTAGTGAAAATTTTAATTAGTACCTCAAGAGACAATATTATCAGCTCACATTGGAATTGTGAGTTATTGCCAGTGGTCGTAGTAGTGACAATTATCTTTAAAATAATTTCAGAGTTTTTCATGCTATAAAGCACATAACAAATGAGCTCAGACTATTTGAAAACAAAGACTTCATCTTTTAAAGTTCCTCATCACCTCCTTCTAATACTAGTTTTCCCAATCCTAGCTCTATTTAAACCTACCAACTGCTCTGCAAGTAAAAAAACATTTCTGGTGGTCCTTGTCCTGGAGCACCCATTTCCTCTGTGAGGTTGTCTCTCTTCATGTCAGTAGTGAGACTTTCTTGTTTCATCTGTTGTGGGTTTCATCTTCTTCCTCCTCAGCCTCCTTGTCTCTCAAGTTTTTCAGTTAAATCCTGATTAACATGATACAATGAATATGATGATCATTCCTGATTTCTCCTCTCAAACATTCTTAGTTTTAGTGTTCAGGAAGTTCCATCATATGACTCTTTTTGCAGGACTCATCACAAGCCTTAAGTTTAGGAGAATATATTCTTCACTGCACTGATTGCAAAATAAAGTGAAGCTAACGGTATGTAACTAGAATTCATTAGCGAGTAGCCACATATACACCTGAAACAATTTCATGTCTCTAGTTATTGAGTATTGCTGGACCAAAATGAGAGCTTTTTTTATAGTTACATGAAAAGTTCAAAGTTGTCTCTGGACTCCAGTAGATCTGATACCTTTGGTCATCTTCAAGTAGACTGACCACGCCTTCTTAGTTTGTGACAATACCAGTACTGAATAAAACTGATCATTCTGAGAAATATTTTAACAGCATATTCTTAATGTATGTTTTGAGCTTCTAGCACATCTGCCCAGACTTAACATCTATTAAAGATCTCACATTCTGTTCCAGTTTCTTTTTCTGAACTGAGGCAGCATCACCTTATAATCTTACACAGTGAACTTTCCTCGGTTGCTTATTTCTTATTTGAATCCAGAAAAGCATTTGATTGCTTAGGAAAATGTGTTTTTTTTTTAATTCAGATGTAGTATCACATGGTACATTTCTCCTCAGTAGTAACAGACTACCTATTCCCCATATGGAAAGTGAATGTAATGCACAAGGAAACAGACATATCTGAGAACAATTATCACAGTATCCCCTTAGCTGCTTGATGAATATTTCAGAAATTTATCTTTGGATTTTCAAGTTAAAATACAGTTATTTCTGCCATTTTATCCTTTTATTCTGTCTTGCAGTTCACTACTGAATTTCCTGAAAACCTGCTATCCTTACACAGACTTTTCCTATTGGCTTGTTTTCATTGATGAAAAAACAATGTTTGTTTTGTAAAATATCTATTGTTATGACATCAGATACAGTAAAAGCTTGAAATAAATATATTGTGTACAGTTACTGCATTACATACCCAGTCCTACTGGCAAATTAATTTAGTGTATCATACCTATATACTGTGCATGAAATGGCATTTCATTTTTTTAAATGTGAAAATTTTAATATTTTTTCAGGGGTTCATTATGAAACCCAATTTTGAAATTTGTTCTTAGGGAATTCAGTGCAGCAAACTTCTGTAATTCTTCAGAATTCATTGTTCGCTGTCCCAGCTATTACAGAGAGGGATTTAGTTATACCATGCTTGCTGTTTAGGAGAAAAACAGTTATTTCTGTTTGGGACTGTATGTAATGTTAATTCAGACTTTATTAATCTTCTCATGATGCATCTATGATGGATATGTAATGTATTCTGTTTCCTGAAGAGAAGTATCACAACATCCTCACATGAAAATCAGCTGAAATGGAACTTTCCAGCCTGCCATTCTGATGTCTATAGAAAACGTATTGGTTAACACCCTAAATGTTCAATACTGTCTCTTTCCGTGTTCATAACATGACTTTCATGGTATGATAATAGATCATCTATATAGAAAATGCCCATAAGACATCATATCTGTACTTCGTATTTTCAGTGCAACTTCCTTTTGAATGTAACTGACTGAACATTTCATCCGTCAACAGAAAAGAAGAAAAAAAGTAGGTACTGGCCACCACGCTGAACAGCTTCAAAACTTTTATTTAAAACACAATTAAAAAGTCAGGAATGAGTGCTTTCGGGGACCAAGCCCTTCTTCAGATACAATACTCAAATGAAATTGCAGTTTTTATGTAGCTGTTCAGTTAACATTCAGTACCGCACCCTCATTTTCTTTAGTGCAGTTCTTAAAGATATAACCCCATTCAAACCTGGGGTTTTGTATGCTGCTAGCTCAAAGATCCATTTAGTTTCATTCAACTCTGTCTCATTAATCAAATCACCTCCCCTTCTGTTTTTATTTACACATTGTATAACCATAAACTTAAACTTATGATTTTCATATCCAGAAATGTGCTGGAAAAGTGCATGTTTTAATCATACAGAGGACAAATGGTTCAAAATTCTGTTTTTCAGCATGCAGTTAGTTTTTCCTACATAAAATGAGCTGCAGTCCTGACAAACAGCCAGGTAAACATCATTCTTTGTTCTACAATCTGCATACAAATCAAAACAATATTGTTTTCCTGATACAGGCTGTACATAGGATTCTACCTCTACAATGTACTCAGATGCTTTGCAATTTCTGCACTTTCATGTACCTGCATGTTGTGTAAAATTGTTCCTACTTTTTTCTATCTTCCTTTCATGACATAATAAATCCTGAAGATTTTTATTTCTTCTGAAGCTAAAAATTTATTTTTTTCCCACTACCTTGGCTATTTTTTCATCTGTCAACAAAACATTCCAATTCTGTTTTATTAAATCACATATTCCCCCTATGTTATTACTATATGCTAACATTAGCCTCATATTATCCATCCGTGAGGCTCTAGACTGAACAGTGTTGTCTATTGGAGAACCAAGGCCTAGACCTGTTACTTCTGTATTGTTTGCTCTTACTAATAGCATATTTTACTCTATTTTGATTGTATCCCCTTCGACAAAGTTACTCTCTAACTTGTCTAATTCTTGTTCAAAATGTGTATCCTGCTTACATATACATGAAATTCTATCATCCTGCCTCTTATTATACCATTGAACATGTATCTTGGATGCATGCTGTCATAAGACGGAATGCTATAATTCCAACAGTTTTTTTCTGAATAAGGATTGTGTTCAAAACTCCATTGTCATCCCTCAGCAATTTTACATCCAAAAAGTTCAAAGCTCTGCTGGAATACTGCATGGTGAATCAAAGGAAAGTGCTCGTAGATTCCAAATATTCAACAAATTTTTGTAATTCCACAACCCCCCCATAACAAAAAAAGTCATCCATAAAATGCACATAGAAAATTAACTTGTCCTTCCATGCCTGTTGTCCTCCAAATATGTAACTTCATTCTCCCAGTGAGCCAACACAAAATTTGCATAAGTGTTTGCACACAGGGTACCCATGGCCACCCCCTGCTTCTTGTGATAATATGCATCTTGACACATAAATATGATATTTTCTAACACTATTTTAAGCAGCTCATTTATCAGCCTAATGTTATCAAGTTCAAAGTTAACTACCTGTGATAGTATGTGTTCTATGGCTGATATGCCATAGATATTGCTAATGACAGTAAATACATTCTTTACATGTAGTGAACCATAATATAGTTCTGTCCTTCATACTGTATAATACACTCATGCAACAATGTTAAGAAGTGTCCTGTATCCCTTAGTATACTAGGAATTTTTTCTAAAACTTTTTTTCAATGCACAGGCTATCCACATAGATACATTATCTGTGACCCAACCCCTGCCTAAGACAATAGGTCTCATTTGGGGCTCAACCAGATCATTATGTATCTTGGGTAGTGCCTTGAATATAGGCACCATGGATGTTGTATCCATAAAAATGTGTGTAAGTAATCTGACATTAGCAACCAATTGTTTTAATTCTGGAAACATTTGCTTTACCTTGTCCCCAAAATTTGTCTGTTCACTCAAAATGGTGTGCATATACTGTAGATGTTAATGAATCTCAGGGAATATGTCAATCCTTGTATGAGGTCAGATGATAAAATTTTCAGAAAACTTTTCTTGTCTAGTGAGATTTCATGTGTACCTGTGATGTCAGTTTGACCCTTAGATATTTCAGTGTAACTCAGTACTGAATCTGCACACAATGTATTAGCCTAGTTATTTCACAGAGATTTGTTAGTGGTATATCTCTTCTGGCAAGGAAATTGACATATATGCTGAAAATAAATTCATGAACTTTCACATGATATAATTAGAACACAAAGAAGAGAGGCAGATATTCTTGTAATGCAATCTGTTCCTTTCCATGGTAGAAAGTTCTTTAATACCCAGGGTGAGTACTGATTGGAATGCATGCCAGACTATGCAATAAAATAACAGTAGATTATTGTCTGACAAGCAGAATCTTAGTTACCTTTAGAAATATCGTAATAAAACATTATGAGAATTAGCGCTATATTTAGCATTAAGAGAAGCAGCCATTTCTGTTCCATTTTGAAATGTGCCCGTTGATGGTAATTTACTCTTAGGGTTTTCATTATAACTCAGTACTAAATTTATCACCCACGCTTGAAATATTGATACTTTAAAAGAATAGCTTACTTTATTGTTTGTCTTTGTGACCGTTTACCCATTAGTTTATTTCCTTCACCTCCTTTTTTGTGGCTTTTATATCATTTTTCACTTAACACATCCTAAGGTTTATAATACTTCTAAGTTAATACTCCATATACATGTCACTAAAGACTCCAGTTAGTATCTATACCTTATTGTCAGGAAACAAAAGTAGCTCAGCTGTTAACTTTTCAGTCAAGCAAGCTGTTGTAATGCTTGCATAAAACAAGAGTCTCACAAAGTGCTTAATCAAAATGCTTCTTGTAAATTTTAGTACCATCTCACACAGGAAGCCAGTTTGTCCATTGCTCTAAATATCCTGTTTTCCAGCCTTGAATATGGTCTTCCCATTTTTGCATATAATATTACACATCTATTAATAAATGAACTGGAAACAGAATACATGCATTCATAGAAATGGACCATGTGAACAATCTTCATTATATCATCATATAGAAGTCTAAATGGCTATATATTTGTCATGGATCAAACTTCATGTCAGATACCTTAAACTTACTAACCCATGTGGTAATTTATCGTAAAATTATTGCATAAGCTGTAACTACACAACTGTAATTTATTCATTATTTCAGAAGGAGACTGTACAGAGAATGGCCGTATAATCGAGTCTTTTTCTCTTATACCAGGGCCTGAGACAATAAATAACCTCTCTGTCAGAAATAACTCAACAAATTCTTTATTCCTGACATGGACTGCTCCTTCTGGACTGCACAGTTACTACATTGTTTACACAGTTAACATCAGTGGAAATTCATCGACTAATATGACTGTAATGACAGACTTTGCAACCATAAAAGGACTGATTCCCGGTGGATCCTACAATGTTAGCATTTCAGCAGTTTCATGGGACAACACAACTGTAGGGGGCAATGTAGTAATCAGTAGTTCTACAAGTAAGTTTGTTTGATTTGCCGAGTCTGGTTTTCCCTTCATTGTTTGAGGTAGAAGCATTTGTCCAGTTCTTGCAGAATGACTCCCTTAATACAGTGACATGAGATTAATGTGTTTTTACTCATGCATGACATGTCATATTTCTTTGTTTATATCATGTTCCTTTCCAGTACTTCTGTCCAGTAATGTACATGTTGTGTCATTTCTTTCCTATTACTTTAAGAAGTAATTTCTTAAGTTAACATTTAGTTCTTCATGAGGTTTGTAACAACAACTTACTTAAAGTGGTACTAATTCTGACTTCTGTGTGCTACATTTTGGATTATCAGTATGAATAAAACTCAGCATTCAAGATAGATGTACTTTTTACTTAAACATAAAGCAGTGCTCTTTCCTGATTTCATACTATCCAGAATCCCTTCTGCATATGTAACACACTTCCGATTAAAGAGATTGTATCTCCCTTTTGCACTACATAATAAGTGATCTTAGGTCAACATTTAACTTAAACATTTAGGGAAAATGGGCTAGCCCCTTTGTGAAAAAAATACTTTTTAGTAATACTGTTCCTGTATAGTAAGTGCACTTTGCTTAATGTTTATTTTATATGTTTAATTAATATGGTCTTCCCCAGGATAATAAAACACTTTCTTAGGAATGATGTTGTTGTAGGCTTTGTATTGTTTCAGTGAAGTTCAGGGTTTTAGTGCAAATCTCTCATCATTTGTATAAAGAAGGTGGTTGGCATAAGACCAGCACAACAGTAGAATAACTGATAAAATTCTTTAATGACTTTCAGATTCTTGATGCAGAAATTATCCATTTTCCTAGTGAAAATTTTAATTAGTACCTCAAGAGACAATATTATCAGCTCACATTGGAATTGTGAGTTATTGCCAGTGGTCGTAGTAGTGACAATTATCTTTAAAATAATTTCAGAGTTTTTCATGCTATAAAGCACATAACAAATGAGCTCAGACTATTTGAAAACAAAGACTTCATCTTTTAAAGTTCCTCATCACCTCCTTCTAATGCTAGTTTTCCCAATCCTAGCTCTATTTAAACCTACCAACTGCTCTGCAAGTAAAAAAACATTTCTGGTGGTCCTTGTCCTGGAGCACCCATTTCCTCTGTGAGGTTGTCTCTCTTCATGTCAGTAGTGAGACTTTCTTGTTTCATCTGTTGTGGGTTTCATCTTCTTCCTCCTCAGCCTCCTTGTCTCTCAAATTTTTCAGTTAAATCCTGATTAACATGATACAATGAATATGATGATCATTCCTGATTTCTCCTCTCAAACATTCTTAGTTTTAGTGTTCAGGAAGTTCCATCATATGACTCTTTTTGCAGGACTCATCACAAGCCTTAAGTTTAGTAGAATATATTCTTCACTGCACTGATTGCAAAATAAAGTGAAGCTAACGGTATGTAACTAGAATTCATTAGCGAGTAGCCACATATACACCTGAAACAATTTCATGTCTCTAGTTATTGAGTATTGCTGGACCAAAATGAGAGCTTTTTTTATAGTTACATGAAAAGTTCAAAGTTGTCTCTGGACTCCAGTAGATCTGATACCTTTGGTCATCTTCAAGTAGACTGACCACGCCTTCTTAGTTTGTGACAATATCAGTACTGAATAAAACTGATCATTCTGAGAAATATTTTAACAGCATATTCTTAATGTATGTTTTGAGCTTCTAGCACATCTGCCCAGACTTAACATCTATTAAAGATCTCACATTCTGTTCCAGTTTCTTTTTCTGAACTGAGGCAGCAACACCTTATAATCTTACACAGTGAACTTTCCTCGGTTGCTTATTTCTAATTTGAATCCAGAAAAGCATTCGATTGCTTAGGAAAATGTGTTTTTTTTTTTTAATTCAGATGTAGTATCACATGGTACATTTCTCCTCAGTAGTAACAGACTACCTATTCCCATATGGAAAGTGAATGTAATGCACAAGGAAACAGACATATCTGAGAACAATTATCACAGTATCCCCTTAGCTGCTTGATGAATATTTCAGAAATTTATCTTTGGATTTTCAAGTTAAAATACAGTTATTTCTGCCATTTTATCCTTTTATTCTGTCTTGCAGTTCATTACTGAATTTCCTGAAAACCTGCTATCCTTACACAGACTTTTCCTATTGGCTTGTTTTCATTGATGAAAAAACAATGTTTGTTTTGTAAAATATCTATTGTTATGACATCAGATACAGTAAAAGCTTGAAATAAATATATTGTGTACAGTTACTGCATTACATACCCAGTCCTACTGGCAAATTAATTTAGTGTATCATACCTATATACTGTGCATGAAATGGCATTTCATTTTTTTAAATGTGAAAATTTTAATATTTTTTTCAGGGGTTCATTATGAAACCCAATTTTGAAATTTGTTCTTAGGGAATTCAGTGCAGCAAACTTCTGTAATTCTTCAGAATTCATTGTTCGCTGTCCCAGCTATTACAGAGAGGGATTTAGTTATACCATGCTTGCTGTTTAGGAGAAAACAGTTATTTCTGTTTGGGACTGTATGTAATGTTAATTCAGACTTTATTAATCTTCTCATGATGCATCTATGATGGATATGTAATGTATTCTGTTTCCTGAAGAGAAGTATCACAACATCCTCACATGAAAATCAGCTGAAATGGAACTTTCCAGCCTGCCATTCTGATGTCTATAGAAAACGTATTGGTTAACACCCTAAATGTTCAATACTGTCTCTTTCCGAGTTCATAACATGACTTTCATGGAATGATAATAGATCATCTATATAGAAAATGCCCATAAGACATCATATCTGTACTTCGTATTTTCAGTGCAACTTCCTTTTGAATGTAACTGACTGAACATTTCATCCCTCAACAGAAAAGAAGAAAAAAAGTAGGTACTGGCCACCACGCTGAACAGCTTCAAAACTTTTATTTAAAACACAATTAAAAACTCAGGAATGCGTGCTTTCGGGGACCAAGCCCTTCTTCAGATACAATACTCAAATGAAATTGCAGTTTTTATGTAGCTGTTCAGTTAACATTCAGTACCGCATCCTCATTTTCTTTAGTGCAGTTCTTAAAGATATAACCCCATTCAAACCTGGGGTTTTGTATGCTGCTAGCTCAAAGATCCATTTAGTTTCATTCAACTCTGTCTCATTAATCAAATCACCTCCCCTTCTGTTTTTATTTACATATTGTATAACCATAAACTTAAACTTATGATTTTCATATCCAGAAATGTGCTGGAAAAGTGCATGTTTTAATCATACAGAGGACAAATGGTTCAAAATTCTGTTTTTCAGCATGCAGTTAGTTTTTCCTACATAAAATGAGCTGCAGTCCTGACAAACAGCCAGGTAAACATCATTCTTTGTTCTACAATCTGCATACAAATCAAAACAATATTGTTTTCCTGATACAGGCTGTACATAGGATTCTACCTCTACAATGTACTCAGATGCTTTGCAATTTCTGCACTTTCATGTACCTGCATGTTGTGTAAAATTGTTCCTACTTTTTTCTATCTTCCTTTCATGACATAATAAATCCTGAAGATTTTTATTTCTTCTGAAGCTAAAAATTTATTTTTTTCCCACTACCTTGGCTATTTTTTCATCTGTCAACAAAACATTCCAATTCTGTTTTATTAAATCACATATTCCCCCTATGTTATTACTATATGCTAACATTAGCCTCATATTATCCATCCGTGAGGCTCTAGACTGAACAGTGTTGTCTATTGGAGAACCAAGGCCTAGACCTGTTACTTCTGTATTATTTGCTCTTACTAATAGCATATTTTACTCTATTTTGATTGTATCCCCTTCGACAAAGTTACTCTCTAACTTGTCTAATTCTTGTTCAAAATGTGTATCCTGCTTACATATACATGAAATTCTATCATCCTGCCTCTTATTATACCATTGAACATGTATCTTGGATGCATGCTGTAATAAGACGGAATGCTATAATTCCAACAGTTTTTTTCTGAATAAGGATTGTGTTCAAAACTCCATTGTCATCCCTCAGCAATTTTACATCCAAAAAGTTCAAAGCTCTGCTGGAATACTTCATGGTGAATCAAAGGAAAGTGCTCATAGATTCCAAATATTCAACAAATTTTTGTAATTCCACAACCCCCCCATAACAAAAAAAGTCATCCATAAAATGCACATAGAAAATTAACTTGTCCTTCCATGCCTGTTGTCCTCCAAATATGTAACTTCATTCTCCCAGTGAGCCAACACAAAATTTGCATAAGTGTTTGCACACAGGGTACCCATGGCCACCCCCTGCTTCTTGTGATAATATGCATCTTGACACATAAATATTATATTTTCTAACACTATTTTAAGCAGCTCATTTATCAGCCTAATGTTATCAAGTTCAAAGTTAACTACCTGTGATAGTATGTGTTCTATGGCTGATATGCCATAGATATTGCTAATGACAGTAAATACATTCTTTTCATGTAGTGAACCATAATATAGTTCTGTCCTTCATACTGTATAATACACTCATGCAACAATGTTAAGAAGTGTCCTGTATCCCTTAGTATACTAGGAATTTTTTCTAAAACTTTTTTCAATGTACAGGCTATCCACATAGATACATTATCTGTGACCCAACCCCTGCCTAAGACAATAGGTCTCATTTGGGGCTCAACCAGATTATTATGTATCTTGGGCAGTGCCTTCAATATAGGCACCATGGATGTTGTATCCATAAAAATGTGTGTAAGTAATCTGACATTAGCAACCAATTGTTTTAATTCTGGAAACATTTGCTTTACCTTGTCCCCCAAAATTTGTCTGTTCACTCAAAATGGTGTGCATATACTGTAGATGTTAATGAATCTCAGGGAATATGTCAATCCTTGTATGAGGTCAGATGATAAAATTTTCAGAAAACTTTTCTTGTCTAGTGAGATTTCATGTGTACCTGTGATGTCAGTTTGACCCTTAGATATTTCAGTGTAACTCAGTACTGAATCTGCACACAATGTATTAGCCTAGTTATTTCACAGTGATTTGTTAGTGGTATATCTCTTGTGGCAAGGAAATTGACATATATGCTGAAAATAAATTCATGAACTTTCACATGATATAATTAGAACACAAAGAAGAGAGGCAGATATTCTTGTAATACAATCTGTTCCTTTCCATGGTAGAAAGTTCTTTAATACCCAGAGTGAGTACTGATTGGAATGCATGCCAGACTATACAATAAAATAACAGTAGATTATTGTCTGACAAGCAGAATCTTAGTTACCTTTAGAAATATCGTAATAAAACATTATGAGAATTAGCGCTATATTTAGCATTAAGAGAAGCAGCCATTTCTGTTCCATTTTGAAATGTGCCCGTTGATGGTAATTTACTCTTAGGGTTTTCATTATAACTCAGTACGAAATTTATCACCCACGCTTGAAATATTGATACTTTAAAAGAATAGCTTACTTTATTGTTTGTCTTTGTGACCGTTTACCCATTAGTTTATTTCCTTCACCTCCTTTTTTTTGTGTGGCTTTTATATCATTTTTCACTTAACACATCCTAAGGTTTATAATACTTCTAAGTTAATACTCCATATACATGTCACTAAAGACTCCAGTTAGTATCTATACCTTATTGTCAGGAAACAAAAGTAGCTCAGCTGTTAACTTTTCAGTCAAGCAAGCTGTTGTAATGCTTGCATAAAACAAGAGTCTCACAAAGTGCTTAATCAAAATGCTTCTTGTAAATTTTAGTACCATCTCACACAGGAAGCCAGTTTGTCCATTGCTCTAAATATCCTGTTTTCCAGCCTTGAATATGGTCTTCCCATTTTTGCATATAATATTACACATCTATTAATAAATGAACTGGAAACAGAATACATGCATTCATAGAAATGGACCATGTGAAAAATCTTCATTATATCATCATATAGAAGTCTAAATGGCTATATATTTGTCATGGATCAAACTTCATGTCAGATACCTTAAACTTACTAACCCATGTGGTAATTTATTGTAAAATTATTGCATAAGCTGTAACTACACAACTGTAATTTATTCATTATTTCAGAAGGAGATTGTACAGAGAATGGCCGTATAATTGAGTCTTTTTCTCTTATACCAGGGCCTGAGACAATAAATAACCTCTCTGTCAGAAATAACTCAACAAATTCTTTATTCCTGACATGGACTGCTCCTTCTGGACTGCACAGTTACTACATTGTTTACACAGTTAACATCAGTGGAAATTCATCGACTAATATGACTGTAATGACAGACTTTGCAACCATAAAAGGACTGATTCCCGGTGGATCCTACAATGTTAGCATTTCAGCAGTTTCATGGGACAACACAACTGTAGGGGGCAATGTAGTAATCAGTAGTTCTACAAGTAAGTTTGTTTGATTTGCCGAGTCTGGTTTTCCCTTCATTGTTTGAGGTAGAAGCATTTGTCCAGTTCTTGCAGAATGACTCCCTTAATACAGTGACATGAGATTAATGTGTTTTACTCATGCATGACATGTCATATTTCTTTGTTTATATCATGTTCCTTTCCAGTACTTCTGTCCAGTAATGTACATGTTGTGTCATTTCTTTCCTATTACTTTAAGAAGTAATTTCTTAAGTTAACATTTAGTTCTTCATGAGGTTTGTAACAACAACTTACTTAAAGTGGTACTAATTCTGACTTCTGTGTGCTACATTTTGGATTATCAGTATGAATAAAACTCAGCATTCAAGATAGATGTACTTTTTACTTAAACATAAAGCAGTGCTCTTTCCTGATTTCATACTGTCCAGAATCCCTTCCGCATATGTAACACACTTCCGATTAAAGAGATTGTATCTCCCTTTTGCACTACATAATAAGTGATCTTAGGTCAACATTTAACTTAAACATTTAGGGAAAATGGGCTAGCCCCTTTGTGAAAAAAATACTTTTTAGTAATACTGTTCCTGTATAGTAAGTGCACTTTGCTTAATGTTTATTTTATATGTTTAATTAATATGGTCTTCCCCAGGATAATAAAACACTTTCTTAGGAATGATGTTGTTGTAGGCTTTGTATTGTTTCAGTGAAGTTCAGGGTTTTAGTGCAAATCTCTCATCATTTGTATAAAGAAGGTGGTTGGCATAAGACCAGCACAACAGTAGAATAACTGATAAAATTCTTTAATGACTTTCAGATTCTTGATGCAGAAATTATCCATTTTCCTAGTGAAAATTTTAATTAGTACCTCAAGAGACAATATTATCAGCTCACATTGGAATTGTGAGTTATTGCCAGTGGTCGTAGTAGTGACAATTATCTTTAAAATAATTTCAGAGTTTTTCATGCTATAAAGCACATAACAAATGAGCTCAGACTATTTGAAAACAAAGACTTCATCTTTTAAAGTTCCTCATCACCTCCTTCTAATACTAGTTTTCCCAATCCTAGCTCTATTTAAACCTACCAACTGCTCTGCAAGTAAAAAAACATTTCTGGTGGTCCTTGTCTTGGAGCACCCATTTCCTCTGTGAGGTTGTCTCTCTTCATGTCAGTAGTGAGACTTTCTTGTTTCATCTGTTGTGGGTTTCATCTTCTTCCTCCTCAGCCTCCTTGTCTCTCAAGTTTTTCAGTTAAATCCTGATTAACATGATACAATGAATATGATGATCATTCCTGATTTCTCCTCTCAAACATTCTTAGTTTTAGTGTTCAGGAAGTTCCATTGTATGACTCTTTTTGCAGGACTCATCACAAGCCTTAAGTTTAGTAGAATATATTCTTCACTGCACTGATTGCAAAATAAAGTGAAGCTAACGGTATGTAACTAGAATTCATTAGCGAGTAGCCACATATACACCTGAAACAATTTCATGTCTCTAGTTATTGAGTATTGCTGGACCAAAATGAGAGCTTTTTTTATAGTTACATGAAAAGTTCAAAGTTGTCTCTGGACTCCAGTAGATCTGATACCTTTGGTCATCTTCAAGTAGACTGACCACGCCTTCTTAGTTTGTGACAATATCAGTACTGAATAAAACTGATCATTCTGAGAAATATTTTAACAGCATATTCTTAATGTATGTTTTGAGCTTTTAGCACATCTGCCCAGACTTAACATCTATTAAAGATCTCACATTCTGTTCCAGTTTCTTTTTCTGAACTGAGGCAGCAACACCTTATAATCTTACACAGTGAACTTTCCTCGGTTGCTTATTTCTAATTTGAATCCAGAAAAGCATTCGATTGCTTAGGAAAATGTGTTTTTTTTTTTAATTCAGATGTAGTATCACATGGTACATTTCTCCTCAGTAGTAACAGACTACCTATTCCCATATGGAAAGTGAATGTAATGCACAAGGAAACAGACATATCTGAGAACAATTATCACAGTATCCCCTTAGCTGCTTGATGAATATTTCAGAAATTTATCTTTGGATTTTCAAGTTAAAATACAGTTATTTCTGCCATTTTATCCTTTTATTCTGTCTTGCAGTTCATTACTGAATTTCCTGAAAACCTGCTATCCTTACACAGACTTTTCCTATTGGCTTGTTTTCATTGATGAAAAAACAATGTTTGTTTTGTAAAATATCTATTGTTATGACATCAGATACAGTAAAAGCTTGAAATAAATATATTGTGTACAGTTACTGCATTACATACCCAGTCCTACTGGCAAATTAATTTAGTGTATCATACCTATATACTGTGCATGAAATGGCATTTCATTTTTTTAAATGTGAAAATTTTAATATTTTTTTCAGGGGTTCATTATGAAACCCAATTTTGAAATTTGTTCTTAGGGAATTCAGTGCAGCAAACTTCTGTAATTCTTCAGAATTCATTGTTCGCTGTCCCAGCTATTACAGAGAGGGATTTAGTTATACCATGCTTGCTGTTTAGGAGAAAACAGTTATTTCTGTTTGGGACTGTATGTAATGTTAATTCAGACTTTATTAATCTTCTCATGATGCATCTATGATGGATATGTAATGTATTCTGTTTCCTGAAGAGAAGTATCACAACATCCTCACATGAAAATCAGCTGAAATGGAACTTTCCAGCCTGCCATTCTGATGTCTATAGAAAACGTATTGGTTAACACCCTAAATGTTCAATACTGTCTCTTTCCGAGTTCATAACATGACTTTCATGGAATGATAATAGATCATCTATATAGAAAATGCCCATAAGACATCATATCTGTACTTCGTATTTTCAGTGCAACTTCCTTTTGAATGTAACTGACTAAACATTTCATCCGTCAACAGAAAAGAAGAAAAAAAGTAGGTACTGGCCACCACGCTGAACAGCTTCAAAACTTTTATTTAAAACACAATTAAAAAGTCAGGAATGAGTGCTTTCGGGGACCAAGCCCTTCTTCAGATACAATACTCAAATGAAATTGCAGTTTTTATATAGCTGTTCAGTTAACATTCAGTACCGCACCCTCCTTTTCTTTAGTGCAGTTCTTAAAGATATAACCCCATTCAAACCTGGGGTTTTGTATGCTGCTAGCTCAAAGATTCATTTAGTTTCATTCAACTCTGTCTCATTAATCAAATCACCTCCCCTTCTGTTTTTATTTACACATTGTATAACCATAAACTTAAACTTATGATTTTCATATCCAGAAATGTGCTGGAAAAGTGCATGTTTTAATCATACAGAGGACAAATGGTTCAAAATTCTGTTTTTCAGCATGCAGTTAGTTTTTCCTACATAAAATGAGCTGCAGTCCTGACAAACAGCCAGGTAAACATCATTCTTTGTTCTACAGTCTGCATACAAATCAAAACAATATTGTTTTCCTGATACAGGCTGTACATAGGATTCTACCTCTACAATGTACTCAGATGCTTTGCAATTTCTGCACTTTCATGTACCTGCATGTTGTGTAAAATTGTTCCTACTTTTTTCTATCTTCCTTTCATGACATAATAAATCCTGAAGATTTTTATTTCTTCTGAAGCTAAAAATTTATTTTTTTCCCACTACCTTGGCTATTTTTTCATCTGTCAACAAAACATTCCAATTCTGTTTTATTAAATCACATATTCCCCCTATGTTATTACTATATGCTAACATTAGCCTCATATTATCCATCCGTGAGGCTCTAGACTGAACAGTGTTGTCTATTGGAGAACCAAGGCCTAGACCTGTTACTTCTGTATTGTTTGCTCTTACTAATAGCATATTTTACTCTATTTTGATTGTATCCCCTTCGACAAAGTTACTCTCTAACTTGTCTAATTCTTGTTCAAAATGTGTATCCTGCTTACATATACATGAAATTCTATCATCCTGCCTCTTATTATACCATTGAACATGTATATTGGATGCATGCTGTCATAAGACGGAATGCTATAATTCCAACAGTTTTTTTCTGAATAAGGATTGTGTTCAAAACTCCATTGTCATCCCTCAGCAATTTTACATCCAAAAAGTTCAAAGCTCTGCTGGAATACTGCATGGTGAATCAAAGGAAAGTGCTCGTAGATTCCAAATATTCAACAAATTTTTGTAATTCCACAACCCCCCCATAACAAAAAAAGTCATCCATAAAATGCACATAGAAAATTAACTTGTCCTTCCATGCCTGTTGTCCTCCAAATATGTAACTTCATTCTCCCAGTAAGCCAACACAAAATTTGCATAAGTGTTAGCACACAGGGTACCCATGGCCACCCCCTGCTTCTTGTGATAATATGCATCTTGACACATAAATATGATATTTTCTAACACTATTTTAAGCAGCTCATTTATCAGCCTAATGTTATCAAGTTCAAAGTTAACTACTTGTGATGGTATGTGTTCTATGGCTGATATGCCATAGATATTGCTAATGACAGTAAATACATTCTTTTCATGTAGTGAACCATAATATAGTTCTGTCCTTCATACTGTATAATACACTCATGCAACAATGTTAAGAAGTGTCCTGTATCCCTTAGTATACTAGGAAATTTATCTAAAACTTTTTCAATGCACAGGCTATCCACATAGATACATTATCTGTGACCCAACCCCTGCCTAAGACAATAGGTCTCATTTGGGGCTCAACCAGATCATTATGTATCTTGGGTAGTGCCTTGAATATAGGCACCATGGATGTTGTATCCATAAAAATGTGTGTAAGTAATCTGACATTAGCAACCAATTGTTTTAATTCTGGAAACATTTGCTTTACCTTGTCCCCCAAAATTTGTCTGTTCACTCAAAATGGTGTGCATATACTGTAGATGTTAATGAATCTCAGGGAATATGTCAATCCTTGTATGAGGTCAGATGATAAAATTTTCAGAAAACTTTTCTTGTCTAGTGAGATTTCATGTGTACCTGTGATGTCAGTTTGACCCTTAGATATTTCAGTGTAACTCAGTACTGAATCTGCACACAATGTATTAGCCTAGTTATTTCACAGAGATTTGTTAGTGGTATATCTCTTCTGGCAAGGAAATTGACATATATGCTGAAAATAAATTCATGAACTTTCACATGATATAATTAGAACACAAAGAAGAGAGGCAGATATTCTTGTAATGCAATCTGTTCCTTTCCATGGTAGAAAGTTCTTTAATACCCAGGGTGAGTACTGATTGGAATGCATGCCAGACTATACAATAAAATAACAGTAGATTATTGTCTGACAAGCAGAATCTTAGTTACCTTTAGAAATATCGTAATAAAACATTATGAGAATTAGCGCTATATTTAGCATTAAGAGAAGCAGCCATTTCTGTTCCATTTTGAAATGTGCCCGTTGATGGTAATTTACTCTTAGGGTTTTCATTATAACTCAGTACGAAATTTATCACCCACGCTTGAAATATTGATACTTTAAAAGAATAGCTTACTTTATTGTTTGTCTTTGTGACCGTTTACCCATTAGTTTATTTCCTTCACCTCCTTTTTTTTGTGGCTTTTATATCATTTTTCACTTAACACATCCTAAGGTTTATAATACTTCTAAGTTAATACTCCATATACATGTCACTAAAGACTCCAGTTAGTATCTATACCTTATTGTCAGGAAACAAAAGTAGCTCAGCTGTTAACTTTTCAGTCAAGCAAGCTGTTGTAATGCTTGCATAAAACAAGAGTCTCACAAAGTGCTTAATCAAAATGCTTCTTGTAAATTTTAGTACCATCTCACACAGGAAGCCAGTTTGTCCATTGCTCTAAATATCCTGTTTTCCAGCCTTGAATATGGTCTTCCCATTTTTGCATATAATATTACACATCTATTAATAAATGAACTGGAAACAGAATACATGCATTCATAGAAATGGACCATGTGAAAAATCTTCATTATATCATCATGTAGAAGTCTAAATGGCTATATATTTGTCATGGATCAAACTTCATGTCAGATACCTTAAACTTACTAACCCATGTGGTAATTTATCGTAAAATTATTGCATAAGCTGTAACTACACAACTGTAATTTATTCATTATTTCAGAAGGAGACTGTACAGAGAATGGCCGTATAATCGAGTCTTTTTCTCTTATACCAGGGCCTGAGACAATAAATAACCTCTCTGTCAGAAATAACTCAACAAATTCTTTATTCCTGACATGGACTGCTCCTTCTGGACTGCACAGTTACTACATTGTTTACACAGTTAACATCAGTGGAAATTCATCGACTAATATGACTGTAATGACAGACTTTGCAACCATAAAAGGACTGATTCCCGGTGGATCCTACAATGTTAGCATTTCAGCAGTTTCATGGGACAACACAACTGTAGGGGGCAATGTAGTAATCAGTAGTTCTACAAGTAAGTTTGTTTGATTTGCCGAGTCTGGTTTTCCCTTCATTGTTTGAGGTAGAAGCATTTGTCCAGTTCTTGCAGAATGACTCCCTTAATACAGTGACATGAGATTAATGTGTTTTTACTCATGCATGACATGTCATATTTCTTTGTTTATATCATGTTCCTTTCCAGTACTTCTGTCCAGTAATGTACATGTTGTGTCATTTCTTTCCTATTACTTTAAGAAGTAATTTCTTAAGTTAACATTTAGTTCTTCATGAGGTTTGTAACAACAACTTACTTAAAGTGGTACTAATTCTGACTTCTGTGTGCTACATTTTGGATTATCAGTATGAATAACACCCAGCATTCAAGACAGATGTACTTTTTACTTAAACATAAAGCAGTGCTCTTTCCTGATTTCATAGTGTCCAGAATCCCTTCCGCATATGTAACACACTTCCGATTAAAGAGATTGTATGTCCCTTTTGCACCACATAATAAGTGACCTTAGGTCAACATTTAACTTAAACATTTAGGGAACATGGGCTAGCCCCTTTGTGAAAAAAATACTTTTTAGTAATACTGTTCCTGTATAGTAAGTGCACTTTGCTTAATGTTTATTTTATATGTTTAATTAATATGGTCTTCCCCAGGATAATAAAACACTTTCTTAGGAATGATGTTGTTGTAGGCTTTGTATTGTTTCAGTGAAGTTCAGGGTTTTAGTGCAAATCTCTCATCATTTGTATAAAGAAGGTGGTTGGCATAAGACCAGCACAACAGTAGAATAACTGATAAAATTCTTTAATGACTTTCAGATTCTTGATGCAGAAATTATCCATTTTCCTAGTGAAAATTTTAATTAGTACCTCAAGAGACAATATTATCAGCTCACATTGGAATTGTGAGTTATTGCCAGTGGTCGTAGTAGTGACAATTATCTTTAAAATAATTTCAGAGTTTTTCATGCTATAAAGCACATAACAAATGAGCTCAGACTATTTGAAAACAAAGACTTCATCTTTTAAAGTTCCTCATCACCTCCTTCTAATACTAGTTTTCCCAATCCTAGCTCTATTTAAACCTACCAACTGCTCTGCAAGTAAAAAAACATTTCTGGTGGTCCTTGTCCTGGAGCACCCATTTCCTCTGTGAGGTTGTCTCTCTTCATGTCAGTAGTGAGACTTTCTTGTTTCATCTGTTGTGGGTTTCATCTTCTTCCTCCTCAGCCTCCTTGTCTCTCAAGTTTTTCAGTTAAATCCTGATTAACATGATACAATGAATATGATGATCATTCCTGATTTCTCCTCTCAAACATTCTTAGTTTTAGTGTTCAGGAAGTTCCATCATATGACTCTTTTTGCAGGACTCATCACAAGCCTTAAGTTTAGTAGAATATATTCTTCACTGCACTGATTGCAAAATAAAGTGAAGCTAACGGTATGTGACTAGAATTCATTAGTGAGTAGCCACATATACACCTGAAACAATTTCATGTCTCTAGTTATTGAGTATTGCTGGACCAAAATGAGAGCTTTTTTTATAGTTCCATGAAAAGTTCAAAGTTGTCTCTGGACTCCAGTAGATCTGATACCTTTGGTCATCTTCAAGTAGACTGACCACGCCTTCTTAGTTTGTGACAATATCAGTACTGAATAAAACTGATCATTCTGAGAAATATTTTAACAGCATATTCTTAATGTATGTTTTGAGCTTCTAGCACATCTGCCCAGACTTAACATCTATTAAAGATCTCACATTCTGTTCCAGTTTCTTTTTCTGAACTGGTAGGCAGCAACACCTTATAATCTTACACAGTGAACTTTCCTCGGTTGCTTATTTCTTATTTGAATCCAGAAAAGCATTCGATTGCTTAGGAAAATGTGTTTTTTTTTTTAATTCAGATGTAGTATCACATGGTACATTTCTCCTCAGTAGTAACAGACTACCTATTCCCATATGGAAAGTGAATGTAATGCACAAGGAAACAGACATATCTGAGAACAATTATCACAGTATCCCCTTAGCTGCTTGATGAATATTTCAGAAATTTATCTTTGGATTTTCAAGTTAAAATACAGTTATTTCTGCCATTTTATCCTTTTATTCTGTCTTGCAGTTCACTACTGAATTTCCTGAAAACCTGCTATCCTTACACAGACTTTTCCTATTGGCTTGTTTTCATTGATGAAAAAACAATGTTTGTTTTGTAAAATATCTATTGTTATGACATCAGATACAGTAAAAGCTTGAAATAAATATATTGTGTACAGTTACTGCATTACATACCCAGTCCTACTAGCAGATTAATTTAGTGTATCATACCTATATACTGTGCATGAAATGGCATTTCAGTTTTTTAAATGTGAAAATTTTAATATTTTTTCAGGGGTTCATTATGAAACCCAATTTTGAAATTTGTTCTTAGGGAATTCAGTGCAGCAAACTTCTGTAATTCTTCAGAATTCATTGTTCGCTGTCCCAGCTATTACAGAGAGGGATTTAGTTATACCATGCTTGCTGTTTAGGAGAAAACAGTTATTTCTGTTTGGGACTGTATGTAATGTTAATTCAGACTTTATTAATCTTCTCATGATGCATCTATGATGGATATGTAATGTATTCTGTTTCCTGAAGAGAAGTATCACAACATCCTCACATGAAAATCAGCTGAAATGGAACTTTCCAGCCTGCCATTCTGATGTCTATAGAAAACGTATTGGTTAACACCCTAAATGTTCAATACTGTCTCTTTCCGAGTTCATAACATGACTTTCATGGAATGATAATAGATCATCTATATAGAAAATGCCCATAAGACATCATATCTGTACTTCAGATTTTCAGTGCAACTTCCTTTTGAATGTAACTGACTAAACATTTCATCCCTCAACAGAAAAGAAGAAAAAAGTAGGTACTGGCCACCACGCTGAACAGCTTCAAAACTTTTATTTAAAACACAATTAAAACTCAGGAATGAGTGCTTTCGGGGACCAAGCCCTTCTTCAGATACAATACTCAAATGAAATTTCAGTTTTTATATAGCTGTTCAGTTAACATTCAGTACCGCACCCTCCTTTTCTTTAGTGCAGTTCTTAAAGATATAACCCCATTCAAACCTGGGGTTTTGTATGCTGCTAGCTCAAAGATCCATTTAGTTTCATTCAACTCTGTCTCATTAATCAAATCACCTCCCCTTCTGTTTTTATTTACACATTGTATAACCATAAACTTAAACTTATGATTTTCATATCCAGAAATGTGCTGGAAAAGTGCATGTTTTAATCATACAGAGGACAAATGGTTCAAAATTCTGTTTTTCAGCATGCAGTTAGTTTTTCCTACATAAAATGAGCTGCAGTCCTGACAAACAGCCAGGTAAACATCATTCTTTGTTCTACAATCTGCATACAAATCAAAACAATATTGTTTTCCTGATACAGGCTGTACATAGGATTCTACCTCTACAATGTACTCAGATGCTTTGCAATTTCTGCACTTTCATGTACCTGCATGTTGTGTAAAATTGTTCCTACTTTTTTCTATCTTCCTTTCATGACATAATAAATCCTGAAGATTTTTATTTCTTCTGAAGCTAAAAATTTATTTTTTTCCCACTACCTTGGCTATTTTTTCATCTGTCAACAAAACATTCCAATTCTGTTTTATTAAATCACATATTCCCCCTATGTTATTACTATATGCTAACATTAGCCTCATATTATCCATCCGTGAGGCTCTAGACTGAACAGTGTTGTCTATTGGAGAACCAAGGCCTAGACCTGTTACTTCTGTATTGTTTGCTCTTACTAATAGCATATTTTACTCTATTTTGATTGTATCCCTTCACAAAGTTATTCTCTAACTTGTCTAATTCTTGTTCAAAATGTGTATCCTGCTTACATATACATGAAATTCTATCATCCTGCCTCTTATTATACCATTGAACATGTATATTGGATGCATGCTGTCATAAGACGGAATGCTATAATTCCAACAGTTTTTTTCTGAATAAGGATTGTGTTCAAAACTCCATTGTCATCCCTCAGCAATTTTACATCCAAAAAGTTCAAAGCTCTGCTGGAATACTGCATGGTGAATCAAAGGAAAGTGCTCGTAGATTCCAAATATTCAACAAATTTTTGTAATTCCACAACCCCCCCATAACAAAAAAAGTCATCCATAAAATGCACATAGAAAATTAACTTGTCCTTCCATGCCTGTTGTCCTCCAAATATGTAACTTCATTCTCCCAGTAAGCCAACACAAAATTTGCATAAGTGTTAGCACACAGGGTACCCATGGCCACCCCCTGCTTCTTGTGATAATATGCATCTTGACACATAAATATGATATTTTCTAACACTATTTTAAGCAGCTCATTTATCAGCCTAATGTTATCAAGTTCAAAGTTAACTACTTGTGATGGTATGTGTTCTATGGCTGATATGCCATAGATATTGCTAATGACAGTAAATACATTCTTTTCATGTAGTGAACCATAATATAGTTCTGTCCTTCATACTGTATAATACACTCATGCAACAATGTTAAGAAGTGTCCTGTATCCCTTAGTATACTAGGAAATTTATCTAAAACTTTTTTTCAATGCACAGGCTATCCACATAGATACATTATCTGTGACCCAACCCCTGCCTAAGACAATAGGTCTCATTTGGGGCTCAACCAGATCATTATGTATCTTGGGTAGTGCCTTGAATATAGGCACCATGGATGTTGTATCCATAAAAATGTGTGTAAGTAATCTGACATTAGCAACCAATTGTTTTAATTCTGGAAACATTTGCTTTACCTTGTCCCCCAAAATTTGTCTGTTCACTCAAAATGGTGTGCATATACTGTAGATGTTAATGAATCTCAGGGAATATGTCAATCCTTGTATGAGGTCAGATGATAAAATTTTCAGAAAACTTTTCTTGTCTAGTGAGATTTCATGTGTACCTGTGATGTCAGTTTGACCCTTAGATATTTCAGTGTAACTCAGTACTGAATCTGCACACAATGTATTAGCCTAGTTATTTCACAGAGATTTGTTAGTGGTATATCTCTTCTGGCAAGGAAATTGACATATATGCTGAAAATAAATTCATGAACTTTCACATGATATAATTAGAACACAAAGAAGAGAGGCAGATATTCTTGTAATGCAATCTGTTCCTTTCCATGGTAGAAAGTTCTTTAATACCCAGGGTGAGTACTGATTGGAATGCATGCCAGACTATACAATAAAAAACCAGTAGATTATTGTCTGACAAGCAGAATCTTAGTTACCTTTAGAAATATCGTAATAAAACATTATGAGAATTAGCGCTATATTTAGCATTAAGAGAAGCAGCCATTTCTGTTCCATTTTGAAATGTGCCCGTTGATGGTAATTTACTCTTAGGGTTTTCATTATAACTCAGTACGAAATTTATCACCCACGCTTGAAATATTGATACTTTAAAAGAATAGCTTACTTTATTGTTTGTCTTTGTGACCGTTTACCCATTAGTTTATTTCCTTCACCTCCTTTTTTTGTGGCTTTTATATCATTTTTCACTTAACACATCCTAAGGTTTATAATACTTCTAAGTTAATACTCCATATACATGTCACTAAAGACTCCAGTTAGTATCTATACCTTATTGTCAGGAAACAAAAGTAGCTCAGCTGTTAACTTTTCAGTCAAGCAAGCTGTTGTAATGCTTGCATAAAACAAGAGTCTCACAAAGTGCTTAATCAAAATGCTTCTTGTAAATTTTAGTACCATCTCACACAGGAAGCCAGTTTGTCCATTGCTCTAAATATCCTGTTTTCCAGCCTTGAATATGGTCTTCCCATTTTTGCATATAATATTACACATCTATTAATAAATGAACTGGAAACAGAATACATGCATTCATAGAAATGGACCATGTGAAAAATCTTCATTATATCATCATGTAGAAGTCTAAATGGCTATATATTTGTCATGGATCAAACTTCATGTCAGATACCTTAAACTTACTAACCCATGTGGTAATTTATCGTAAAATTATTGCATAAGCTGTAGCTACACAACTGTAATTTATTCATTATTTCAGAAGGAGACTGTACAGAGAATGGCCGTATAATCGAGTCTTTTTCTCTTATACCAGGGCCTGAGACAATAAATAACCTCTCTGTCAGAAATAACTCAACAAATTCTTTATTCCTGACATGGACTGCTCCTTCTGGACTGCACAGTTACTACATTGTTTACACAGTTAACATCAGTGGAAATTCATCGACTAATATGACTGTAATGACAGACTTTGCAACCATAAAAGGACTGATTCCCGGTGGATCCTACAATGTTAGCATTTCAGCAGTTTCATGGGACAACACAACTGTAGGGGACAATGTAGTAATCAGTAGTTCTACAAGTAAGTTTGTTTGATTTGCCGAGTCTGGTTTTCCCTTCATTGTTTGAGGTAGAAGCATTTGTCCAGTTCTTGCAGAATGACTCCCTTAATACAGTGACATGAGATTAATGTGTTTTTACTCATGCATGACATGTCATATTTCTTTGTTAGTATCATGTTCCTTTCCAGTACTTCTGTCCAGTAATGTACATGTTGTGTCATTTCTTTCCTATTACTTTAAGAAGTAATTTCTTAAGTTAACATTTAGTTCTTCATGAGGTTTGTAACAACAACTTACTTAAAGTGGTACTAATTCTGACTTCTGTGTGCTACATTTTGGATTATCAGTATGAATAACACTCAGCATTCAAGATAGATGTACTTTTTACTTAAACATAAAGCAGTGCTCTTTCCTGATTTCATACTATCCAGAATCCCTTCCGCATATGTAACACACTTCCGATTAAAGTGATTGTATCTCCCTTTTGCACTACATAATAAGTGATCTTAGGTCAACATTTAACTTAAACATTTAGGGAAAATGGGCTAGCCCCTTTGTGAAAAAAATACTTTTTAGTAATACTGTTCCTGTATAGTAAGTGCACTTTGCTTAATGTTTATTTTATATGTTTAATTAATATGGTCTTCCCCAGGATAATAAAACGTTTTCTTATGAATGATGTTGTTGTAGGCGTTGTATTGTTTCCGTGAAGTTCAGGGTTTTAGTGCAAATCTCATCATTTGTATAAAGAAGGTGGTTGTCATAAGAACAGCACAACAGTAGAATAACTGATAAAATTCTTTAATGACTTTCAGATTCTTGATGCAGAAATTATGCATTTTCCTAGTGAAAATTTTAATTAGTACCTCAAGAGACAATATTATCAGCTCACATTAGAATTGTGAGTTATTGCCATTGGTCGTAGTAGTGACAATTATCTTTAAAATAATTTCAGAGTTTTTCATGCTATAAAGCACATAACAAATGAGCTCAGACTATTTGAAAAATAAGTCTTCATCTTTTAATGTTCCTCATCACCTCCTTCTAATACTAGTTTTCCCAATCCTAACTCTATTTAAACCTTCCAACTGCTCTGCAGTTAAAAAAACGTTTGTGGTGGTCCTTGTCCTGGAGCACCCATTCCCTCTGTGAGGTTGTCTCTCTTCATATCAGTAGTGAGACTTTCTTGTTTCGTCTGTTGTGGGTTTCATCTTCTTCCTTCTCAGCCTCCTTGTCTCTCAAATTTTTCAGTTAAATCCTGATTAACATGATACAATGAATATGATGATCATTCCTGATTTCTCCTCTCAAACATTCTTAGTTTTAGTGTTCAGGAAGTTCCATCATATGACTCTTTTTGCAGGACTCATCACAAGCCTTAAGTTTAGTAGAATATATTCTTCACTGCACTGATTGCAAAATAAAGTGAAGCTAACGGTATGTAACTAGAATTCATTAGCGAGTAGCCACATATACACCTGAAACAATTTCATGTCTCTAGTTATTGAGTATTGCTGGACCAAAATGAGAGCTTTTTTTATAGTTCCATGAAAAGTTCAAAGTTGTCTCTGGACTCCAGTAGATCTGATACCTTTGGTCATCTTCAATTAGACTGACCATGCCTTCTTATTTTGTGACAGTATCAGTCCTGAATAAAGCTGATCATTCCGAGAAATATTTTTCCCATGTGGTAATTTATCATAAAATTATTGCATAAGCAGTAACTACACAACTGTAATTTATTCATTATTTCAGAAGGATACTGTACAGGGGATGGACATATAATCAAATATTTTTCTCTTATACCAGGGACTGAGACAATAAATAACCTCTCTGTCAGAAATAACTCAACAAATTCTTTATTCCTGACATGGACTGCTCCTTCTGGACTGCACAGTTACTACATTTCTTTGTTAGTATCATGTTCCTTTCCAGTACTTCAGTCAAGTAATGTACATGTTGTGTCATTTCTTTTCTATTACTTTAAGAAGTAATTTCTTAAGTTAACATATTTTTCTTTATGAGGTCTGTAACAACTTACTTACAATGGTACTAATTCTGACTGCTGTGTGCTACATTTTCGATTATCAGTATGAATAACTCAGCATTCTAGATAGATATACTTTTTACTTAAAAGTAAAGCCGTGCTCTTTCCTGATGTCATACTATCCACAATCCCTTACGCATATATAACACACTGCTGATGAAAGAGATTATATGCCCATTTTGCACCACATAATAAGTGACCTTAGGTCAGGATGTAACTTAAAGATTTAGGGAACATGGGCTAGCCCCTGTGTTAAAAACACTTTTTAGTAATACTGTGCTTGTATAGTAAGTGGACTTTGCTTAATGTTTATTTTATATGTTTATTGAATGTGGGCTTTTCCTGGATAATAAAACACTTTCTTAGGAATGATGTTGTTGTAGGCTTTTTATACTGTTTCAGTAAAGTTCAGGCTTTTAGTGCAAATCTCAGTATTTGTATAAAGAACTTGGTTGGCATAAGACCATCACAACAGTAGAATAGCTGATCAAATTCTTTAATGACTTTCAGAATATTGATGCAGAAATTAATCCATTTTCTTAACAAAAATTTTAATTACTAAGTCAAGAGACAATATTATCAGCTCACATTGGAGTTATGAGTTATTGCCAATGGTCTTACTAGTGAGAATTATCTTTAAAATAATTTCAGAGTTTTTCATGCTATAAAGCACATAAATAAGCTCAAACTATTTGAAAAATAAGCCTTCATCTTTTAAAGTTCCTCATCACCTCCTTCTAATACCAGTTTTCCCAGGCCTAGCTCTATTTAAACCAAACAAGTGCTCTGCATGTCAAAAGCATTTCTGATGGTCCTTGTCCTGGAAGACCCATTCGTTCTGTGAGGTTGTCTCTCTTCATGTCAGTAGTGAGACTTTCCTGCTTCATCTGTTGTGGGTTTCAACCTCTTCCTCCTCAACCTCCTTTTCTCTCAAATGCCAGGTTGCATTTTCCAGTCAAAACCTAAATAACATGATACAACAAATATGTTGATCATTCCTGTTTTCTTCTGTGAAACTTTATTACTTAGTTTTTGTGCTCAGGAACTACTATCGTATGACTCTTTTTTGGGACTCATTCCCCGGCTTAAGTTTAGTAGAATATATTCTTCACTGCACTGATTGCAAAATGCAGTGAAGCTAACAGTATGTAACTAGAATTCATTAGAGATTAGCCACATATACACCTGAAACCATTTCATTTCTCTAGTTACTGAGTATTGCTGGACCAAAATGAGAGCTTTTTTATTGTTCCTTGAAAAGGTCCACAGTTGTCTCTGGACTCCACTAGATCAAATACCTTTGGTAATTTTCAAGTAGCCTGACCATGCCTTCTTATTTTGTGACGATATCAGTAATGAATAAAAGTGATTATTCTGAGAAATGTTATAACAGTGCATTGTTGATATATGTTTTGAGATTCTAGCACATCTTCCCTGACTAACATCTATTAAAGATCATGCATTATGTTCCAGTTTTTTATTTTATCTGAGATGTAGCAAAACCTTACAATCTTGCACAGCAAACTTTCTTCAGCTGATTATTTCCAATTTGAATTGAGAAAAGTATTTACTTCCTTATTAAAATCTGCATATTATTTTTAATTCTGATGTAGTATCACATGTTACATTATGCCCCATTAAAATAGATGCCATATTCTCAAATGGAAAGTGAGTATAATGCACAAGGAAATAAACTTATGTCTAAGAGCAATAATCACAGTATCCCGTTGGTTGTCTGATGAATGATTCAGAAATTTATCTTTAGATATTCAGGTTAAATTGCAGTTATTCCTGCCATTTCACCCTTTTACTCTACCTTGCAGTTCACCACTGAATTTCCTCCAGCCTGCTATAATTACAGAGATTTTTCCTAATGACTTTTATTCTTTGATGAAAAAGTAATGTTTGTTTTGTAAATATGTATTGTTATCACATCAGATACAGTGACAGCTTGAAAAAAGATATTGTGGACAGGCAATGCATTACATACCCAGTCGTACTGGAGAATGAGTTTGGTGTATCATACCTATATATTGTGTGTGAAATGGCATTTCAGTTTTCAAATGTTAACATTTTTAATATTTTTCATGGGCTTCTTAAAAATATCTCATTGTTGCACCCAATTTTGAAATTTGTTCTTAGGGATTTCAGTGCAGTAAGGTACTGTATTTCTTCAGAAGTCATTGTTCGCTGTCCCCAACCAATGTAGAGAGAGAGAGATTTAGTCATACCGTGCTTGCTGTTTAGGAGAAAGAGTAATTTCTGTTTGGGACTATATGTAAATTTTTAGTTCTGACTTTATTAATCTTCTGAAGATACATCTTGGATGTGTGATTCCTTCTATTTCCTCAGAAGTATTATAAATTCATCACATGAAAATTAACTGTAGTTGAACTTTCAAGCCTGCCACTTTGATATGTACACAGATAAGGTATTGTGGACCCCAGCATGTGAGCAGGCATTCCAGAAACTTAAAGAAGCTTTGGGAGGACTCCTTCTGTTAGCCAGTCCAGATTACAGTAAAGAATTTGTTGTGCAGGTAAATGTTTCAAGCCATGGGGTGGGGACTGTACTTAGTCAGATTTCTTAATAGGGGGAAGAGCCACCCAGTGGTTTATCTCAGTCATAGGCTCCAACCCAGGGAGGAATGCTATGTGACTGAAGAAAAGGAATGTCTAGCCATAGTGTGGGCACTGAGGGAACTTCAGCCTTATCTGTATGGAAGGAAATTCACTATTATGACAGATCACAACCCTCTAACATGGTTAAACAGAGCCAGTAAGCAAAATGCCAAGTTGCTAAGATGGAGCCGTTGCAAGCATATATTCAGTGCAGCACCGCAGTGGGAGTAGCAATGCCAATGCAGATGGGCTCTCAAGACAGGAAATGGGGTAGGTATACTCAGACCTAACCCACTCAAGCGGCATTTCTCAAGGGTTACTTGAAAAACTAGCTTGAGTTCTCCGGGGGGTGGGGGGGTGGATGTGAAGACTGGTAGAGATGGGTGAAAGCTGCCAGCCTAGCCAGATAGAATTTTATAGATAATTCTATAATTTATAAATGCTGTGAAATGTTGAAAGGCTTGCTTCTTAAATGAAGGAATATGTTGTGAAAGCTTGAACTTAAAACAATGTAGCAACATTGCCCTCTGCTGTAAAGAAAGCTAAGGAAAGCATTTCTTGTTGGTCCTTTGAAATTAAAATTACTTTACATCTTTTCCTTTAAGTTAGAATTTTTAGTCGATGAGTCTGGAGTAAGCATCCTGCCTATTGTTTTAACTTAAGGAATAATTACTAGAGTTTACATGTGGAATGTCTTTTATGGCTGTAGTTTCCTGCAGGTACAAGATGTTAGGAATGTAAATGCAGTTTCTGTTAGCTTGGGAACACCAGGAAAGTGTGAAATGATGTAATGTTTTAGCAGAACTGCAGTTTCAATTTAAACAGTGAGGACCAGAGATTATGAAGCATTTTTGTCTGACTATCCAACTCAGCACTCTGCCTGTTGTCTTATGTAAGCTATCTTAGACTTGCGTTTTCTATTAGAGAGCTAGGAATTATAAAGTTTAGACTAAGTGTTTTTCTGTGATGTCAGAACTGTACTACTGATTTATTTTAAGTATTTCTATGTGATCTCTGAACTCTCTTGACTAGCACTGACTGTGTAGTAGAAAGTATTGTCTTGTGGTTTAAAATATTTATTATTAAATATTTTAAAACCTTTTAACTGTGGCTGAATTTGTGTAGAGATAAGTTAAGCTCTAAGAGTACATTGCATGTATATAAAGATCCTGTATGAAGTCACTTTAATAAACCTTGAGACTTAGTCACACTTACCAATTGGATAATAATATTGCACAGTAATAATTGGACACTCTTTTAAGGGCCTTTGAGTAGCTAATAATATTAGCTGGGTGGTGGCAGTAATTACTACCATATAGTCTGGGTAAAAGGGGCACAGCTGGAGAACCTGTGCCAGCCTTCCCCAAGAGTGTCTGTGTGGTTGTATAAACTTATCTCAAAGTGTATGTGTAAGCTACTTGAGCAGGGACACGAAGCACTGGTTGGACAGAGAAGGGTGTTGAAGATTTTAGTTTGCCCAGCTAGGCTGAGGTCTGGACCCTATAGCTGTGCCAGTGGGGAGTCTTATTGGGGACCTGGGGAGCAATGGAGTGACCAGCCCCAGACTGACTGTGATCTCTGTGTGCTCTTAAGGGAAATTGCACTTTACTGTATGTATTTGTTATCCTTTCCACATATATGAGACCCCCTCTCTGGTCTTAGTGGTAAGGATTGAGGATCCTTGATTGCTGGACCAGGGCACGGGTGTCACATTACCAATCACTGCCATTGGTCTTACCAGTTAGAATTATTTGCAGGGTTTTTCATTCTGTAAAGCATATAACAAATGAGCACAGACTAGTTGAAAGCTAAGCCTTCATCTTTTTTAACTTCTTTATCACCTCATTCTAATACACATTTTCCCAATCCCGGGTCTATTTAAATCAACCAACTGCTCTGCATATAAAAAGCACTTTTGGTGGTCCTTCTCCTGGAACCTCCATTTGCTCTGTGAGGTTATCTCCCTTCATTTCAGTAATGAGACTTTCCTCTCTCATCTGCTGTGGGTTTCATTTGCTTCCTCCTCAACCTCCTTGTCTCGCAAATGTCAAGTTGCATTTTCCAGTCAAAACCTGATTAATTTCATACAAGGAATACGTTGATCATTCCTGTTTTCTCCTCTGAAACTTTCTAACTTATTTTTGTGTTCAGGAACTACAATCTTGTAACTCTTTTTCCTGGACTGATTAAATGGCTTATGTTTAGTAGAATATATTCTTCACTGCACTGATTGCAAAGTGATATACAACAAAGCTAACATTATGTAACTAGAAATCATTAGCGACAAGCCAGATATATATGTGATGCCCCTGCACTGACCCCCAGTAATCAAGGAGCCTCAATCATCATCACTGGCAACAGTGAGGGATGTACACAATGGAAGAATTACAAGTACACACACAGTAAAGTACATTTTACCTTAAGATCACTCAGAGATCACAGTCAGTCAGTCTGGCAGCTGGTTTCTCCCTCTTTCTCCAGATCCCCAATAAGACTCCCCACTGGCTCAGCTATAGAGTCAAGTCCTTAGCCAGAGTTCCAAGCCAAGTCCTACCAAACTCTCTGTCCATACAGTGCTTCATGTCTCTGCCCAAGTAGCTGATACACACACACACACACACACACACACACACACACACACACACACACACACCCACACACTTTGCGATTTGATTTATACACAAACACACATCTGGGAAAGGTTGGCACAGGTTTAATAGCTGTGCCCCCTTCTGCCCGGACAATGAGGTAGTTATCAGTGCCACCAGACCCCCTTATCAGCTACTTAAAGGACCTTCCCAAAAGGTGACCAATCATACTGTATAATGTTATTATTATCCAAATGGTAAGTGTGAACAAGAGCAAGGTTATTTAGGAGTGGCCTGTACAGTGTAACCAAATACATATGCAAGTATCCTAAGAGCTGAAATATGTCTCATAAATATTAGCCACAAAAAGATAGGTTTAAATATATTTAATAATAAATAACAAAAGAACAAGGCAATACTCAATCAGCACAGTGACTGCAGAGTTCAGAATCACAGGAAATATTTTAAAACAACATTGCAGGACAGTCTCAAATAAATACAGAAAATATCTAAACTAATCTTTAGTATATTCCTATCTATATCTAAGATGCTATGCCCTAAATAACTGACTTACAGAGCAACACGTAGACAGGAGTGCTGATCATGGATGCTTCCAGGTCCAAGACAAGATACAAAATGCACAAAATCTCTATCTGGGAGAATTCTTAAATTACTATCAAACATTACTGCTTGGTTAGTTTGGATGACATCACTCTTTGTCACCTGCCTTCAGTTCCCAGGCATAATTTTAACATCTCTGCATGAGAACTACACATCTCTCTGAAGTTTGCTGAGAACTGGAAGTCGTAAAACATTTAAAAACTTGTACATTTGAAACCTGTTAATTATTTATGTTTCAAGACAATATAAAAAACTTCTAGGTCTAGACATCCTGTCTCCTTGCTGCATTAACTAACTTTATAGCACATCATAAAGCACTTAATTTCAACTTATTTTCTTGAAGTTTTGTAAGTTAATCTATGTTTCAGCAACATCTGCTGCAGTTACATTCTTGAAGCTCAGTACATAACATACAGTTCTGTATAAATCATATCAATATTCACAAATGGCATAGAATTATGTACAACATTCCATATAACTGAGCTGACAGTGTCATATTTCCCTCCTCTCTAAAAACTCAAGCTAGTTTTTCAAGTAACCCTTAAGAAATGTTGCTTGAGATGGTGAACCTATCTGGGAATACACTACCCCATTCCCTGTCTTGAGAGCCCATCTGCAGTGCTGCTCTGTTATATCATATGCTTGCAACCCTAGGCATTCCCATAGTAACTTGGCATTTTGCTGGCTGGCTCTATATAGCCATGTTAAGGGATTGTGGTCTGTAACTACAGTGAACTTCCTTCCATACAGATAAGGCTGAAGTTTCAGCAGTGCCTACATTATGGCCAGGCATTCCTTTTCTACAGCTATATAGCATTCCACCCTGGTTTGTAGCCTGTGACTGAGCTATACCAGTGGGCGCTCTTCTTCCTCTGAGGAAACCTGACTAAGTACTGACCCCAATCCATGATTTGAAGCATCAATCTGCACAACAAATTATTTGCTGTAATGTGGACTAGCTAACACAGGGGGTCCTCCCAAAGCTCCTTTTAGCTTCTGGAATGTCTGTTCACATGTTGGGGTCCATACTACCTTATCTGGCCTATTTTTCCCTTGTCAGGTCTGTGAAAGGAGCAGCTATGGTACTGTAATTAGGGGGCAAACTTTCTGTAGTACCCTGCTGTCCCAAAGAATGCCCTCACCTGCGTTTTGTTAACAGGTACAGGCCATTCCTGAATGAGTTCCACTTTTGCAGGTTCTAGCCTGAGCTTACCACTCCCCACTCTATGTTCCAGGTAGGAGACCTCTGCCATGCCCACCTGACATTTGCTGGGCTTAATGGTCAACCCTGCCCTCTGTAGTCTGCCCAGCACCTCCCTGACATGCTGAAGGTGCTCTTGCCAGGAATGGCCATAGATGGTAATGTCATCTAGGCAAGCAAGGACAAAATCTCCTGCTCCTGCTAAGATATGATATACCACCCTCTGGAAAGTCACTGAAGCATTTTTCATCCCAAAGGGCATCTTTGTGTAAGCCAAAAGGAGTCACAACGGCTGACTTCTCTCTAGCACTGGGAATCAAAGGCACCTGCCAGTAACCCTTGGTAAGATTAATAGTGGTAAGATACTTAGCCCCACCCAGCTGCTCTAGGACTTCATCTGTCCTAGGCATGGGGTAAGCATCTGACTGTGTGACTATTTAATTTCCTGTAGTCCACACAGAACCTGGTGCTGCCATCTTTCTTTGGTTCCAGCACCACTGGAGAGGCCCAGAGACTTCTGGCCTCCTGAATTACCCCTAGTTCCAATATTTCCTCCATCTCCTCTCTCAGAGTCTGTTTGACTCCCTCAGGCACCCTATAAGTGCCGTGCTTAATAGGCCTTTGAGGGGTCTGTATCCACATGGTGCTGCGGCAGGTGGGTGCACCCTGGTTTCCCAGTGAACATGTCCCCAAACTCCTGTAACACAGCTCAGATTTCATGAACCTGGATAGGGGATAACTGCTGGGACAATGCCACCTGTTCCACTAAGGTGTCATTCTGAGCCTCACTGAGGAGATCAGTCACCAGATCCCTCTCAGACTCCTGCCATCCACTGCAAATATTCAGCACAAGGGCCTCCCTATCATGGTAAGGTTTCATCATGTTAACATGGTATAAGTTGTGCCCCTGCCACCTGCCTAGCACTTCTACCATGTAATTAACATCACTAACCTTCCTTACTACTTTGTAGGGTCTCTCCCAAGCTGCCTGCAGCTTGTTGTGTCTGACAGGAATGAAAATTATTACCTGCTGCCATACAACATACTCTCTAGCTTGAGTATTCCTGTCATACCAGACCATTTTCTGCTGTTGAGCTTCTGCCATCTCCTGGGCCAAGCCCATGAGTTCCCTGAGCCTTGTCCTGTAGTTAGGACATGTGCCACAACAGACTCCTTGTGGGATTCACACTCATCCTCCCACTCATCTCGAATCAAATCTAGAGGTCCCCTCACCCTGTGCCCATACAACAACTCAAAGTGTGAAAAACCTGTGGATTCCTGGGGCACCTCTCGGTAAGCAAACGACAAATGGGGCAATATTTGTCCCACTCCCTTGTAAACTGGCCTGCAAATGCCCATAACATGATCTTGAGTGTAGAGTTTAACCATTCAATAAGACCATTAGCCTGGGGATGGTAGGGGGTGGTCTTTAGGTGCTTCACCCTACAGTGCTTCCACAGACATGCCAGCAGGTCTGACATGAAATTGGCACCTCTGTCAGTCAGGATTTCTTTTGGGAAACCTACCCTACTGAAAATCTCTAACAAAGCATTTGCTACCTTTTCTGCCTCACTGGAGGACAGAGGCACTGCCTCAGTGTATCTGGTAACATAATCTACTACCACTAAAATAGACCATTTCCCTGTGGAACTTGTGGTACTCAGAGGCCTCACCATATCCATAGCTACCCTCTGAAATGGCTCCTCAATCACAGGCAAATGCACCAAAGGAGCTTTCACCTTGTCTCCTGACTTGTCTATCTCTTGGCCCTGCTCAAAGGTTCTGCTGTACCTGTTATATCTTTGGAAATTCCAGACCAATAGAAGTTTTGCATAATTTGTCTCTTTGTATGCTTTATGCCCATATGACCTGCAAAGGGAATATCATGGGCTATGACTAGAAGTGTCAGATGGTAGGCTCTGGGCAGTACTAACTGCTGTATTCTGTCCCCATCTAGCCTTCTCTCAGGGATCCACTGTCTATACAGTAACCCTTTGCCCCAGTATACAGATTCCCCGTTCCCTTGAGAATCAGGTGCCTCACTAACTACCTCCCTCAGGCCTTATAATGTAGGGTCTGAGAGCTGAGCCTGTCTCAACTGTCTCTTTGTAACCCTTCCCAGTTCCCCTTCCACAGGAAGCCTGGCATCTTCTGACAATGATGACTTACTGTCAGCCTAGATACGACTACTACTACTACTCACCGATGCCCTTGCAGTCACTCTGTCCAAAGGAACATCAGTACCCACAAGCAGCTGTGACTCACCTTCAGTCTCACTGCTACAGGGTAGCTACCCCTCCCTGAAAAAAACACCCACCTCACCGGTCCTGGCTGCAAGTGTGGGGTCTGTCTGGGTCTCCACCAGGCTACCAGACCCACATGCTTGTCTCCAAGCATGACTACATGCAACTGCATGCACACATGGTAATGCATTATCATTATCCTTCCCTATCAGGACATCTGCAGGCATATCTTCAAACACACCTACTTGGAGGCTTCATTTTCCACCCTCCTAGTCAAGGTGAACCCTAGCCAAAGGTGTTTGGAATGAGGTCCCTCCTCAAGCGTTCACTGGAATAAACTTCCCAAGCAAGTAGTTATCCTCTGTAACCATTGCAGGCTTCACAAAGGTTAGGTCAGAGGCTGTCTCTCTCTTAGCTATGGCCTCTTTCCCATTCACTGAGATAGGATATAACCTCTTATTGTAGCTTGGTACCCTTGTTGTCTCAAGACAACTTACTGCTGGCATTTTGTTATTTCCACTTACTGGCTCTCCCACCACTTGCCTCAATGGACATCTATATGCTACATGGCCCTACTGGTTGTATTTAAAACATTTAACCCTTGGTTTTGGATGTGTACCTGGACTAGTGACTTCCCCTGATACTGGTGGACTATGTTGGGGCAGTCTGGGCTGCCCACCCTGGGTTCCTTAGACCCATGAGCAGCACTGGGTGTCCCCTTCCTGTGCAGTGATGCTGTGCTTGCTAGGTGTAGGTCATCTGCAGTATTGGATTGTCTATCAGTTAACCATATTCTCATATCCTCAGGCAAAATGGTAAGGGCTTGTTCCCTCACCAAAAGGTCTGCCAGCCCTTCAGAAGTGGTGATCTGACACCCACTTACCCAGCTATGAAAATAAGTGCTTTGTTCAGCAACATATTCAGACACACTTTCATCTGCCTTGCGTCTGTGCTCACAAAACTTTTTTCTATAGGCTTCAGGTGTTAACTTAAAACATTCTAAAAGACAGTTCTTTGCAACATGATAATTTAAGCAATCAGTGTCAAACAGTTTAGAAATTACAGTTACAGCTTTACCATGGAGTAAGGGGGTCAGGAACCATACCCAGAGCCCTTGGTCAGCATTGTACTGTTTACATACCCCCTCAAACATATGAATGAAACTATCAAAATGATCCCTCTCTGTAAATTGTGGAATAAATTTACAAACCTTTGTTGCTTATGGGGTTCAGTTACTACCTTCCCCATTAACTCCATGCCTCTGGTGAAGAGTCACCATCTTCTGACAATGATGCCTTACTGTCCGCCTAGATACGACTACTACTACTACTACTCACCGATGCCCTTGCAGTCACTCTGTCCAAAGGAACATCAGTACCCACAAGCAGCTGTGACTCACCTTCAGTCTCACTGCTACAGGGTAGCTACCCCTCCTGAAAAAAACACCCACCTCACCAGTCCTGGCTGCAAGTGTGGGGTCTGTCTGGGTCTCCACCAGGCTACCAGACCCATATGCTTGTCTCCAAGCATGACTACATGCAACTGCATGCACACATGGTAATGCATTATCATTATCCTTCCCTATCAGGACATCTGCAGGCATATCTTCAAACACACCTACTTGGAGGCTTCATTTTCCACCCTCCTAGTCAAGGTGAACCCTAGCCAAAGGTGTTTGGAATGAGGTCCCTCCTCAAGCGTTCACTGGAATAAACTTCCCAAGCAAGTAGTTATCCTCTGTAACCATTGCAGGCTTCACAAAGGTTAGGTCAGAGGCTGTCTCTCTCTTAGCTATGGCCTCTTTCCCATTCACTGAGATAGGATATAACCTCTTATTGTAGCTTGGTACCCTTGTTGTCTCAAGACAACTTACTGCTGGCATTTTGTTATTTCCACTTACTGGCTCTCCCACCACTTGCCTCAATGGACATCTATATGCTACATGGCCCTACTGGTTGTATTTAAAACATTTAACCCTTGGTTTTGGATGTGTACCTGGACTAGTGACTTCCCCTGATACTGGTGGACTATGTTGGGGCAGTCTGGGCTGCCCACCCTGGGTTCCCTTAGACCCATGAGCAGCACTGGGTGTCCCCTTCCTGTGCAGTGATGCTGTGCTTGCTAGGTGTAGGTCATCTGCAGTATTGGATTGTCTATCAGTTAACCATATTCTCATATCCTCAGGCAAAATGGTAAGGGCTTGTTCCCTCACCAAAAGGTCTGCCAGCCCTTCAGAAGTGGTGATCTGACACCCACTTACCCAGCTATGAAAATAAGTGCTTTGTTCAGCAACATATTCAGACACACTTTCATCTGCCTTGCGTCTGTGCTCACAAAACTTTTTTCTATAGGCTTCAGGTGTTAACTTAAAACATTCTAAAAGACAGTTCTTTGCAACATGATAATTTAAGCAATCAGTGTCAAACAGTTTAGAAATTACAGTTACAGCTTTACCATGGAGTAAGGGGGTCAGGAACCATACCCAGAGCCCTTGGTCAGCATTGTACTGTTTACATACCCCCTCAAACATATGAATGAAACTATCAAAATGATCCCTCTCTGTAAATTGTGGAATAAATTTACAAACCTTTGTTGCTTATGGGGTTCAGTTACTACCTTCCCCATTAACTCCATGCCTCTGGTGAAGAGTCACCATCTTCTTTTCATGTTGCCTCTGCCTATCATACTCCTCAGCTTCAAGGCATAGCAGTTTCTCATTTTCGTCATTTTCTTCAGCCTTCGGACATTGCATTTTCCTCATTTTATTCAGTCTCTAGATGTCTCAGTTTCACTGTTGCCTCTATTTCCAAATGCTTGGCCTCCAGCTCAAGTCTCTTTAACTCCAGACAGATTTTTAAGTCCTCAGTGGAAAGGTTGAGCTGTCCATTTTCTGAGAGTTGTACATCTCCACTGCCAGTCTTATTTTCCTCCTGATTGCTATTCTGTGATGCAGCTGTGACTAAACCTGCAACCATGTCTGCTTTAGTCAGGCTTTCATGCACCAGTCCTTTAGCCTGGCACATTTTGACCAACTGGCTCCTTGCCAGCTTGTCATACCCCTCTGCTGACATGCTTGTCTGCTTTCCCTGACTAACTAAGCTAACAAACTAACTAAGCTAACAAAAGAATAAAACAATTGTGATATGAGCTCTGAATGTTCTGAATGTTCACTGAGTGGCTGATTCAGAGTATTAGCACCTTGAGTGACCACTGTACATAGGCTATCCCATCACTGCCACCATTTAATAGGTGACACCTCTGCACTAGCACAGTAATCAAGGAGCCTCAGTCTTCACCACTAGCGACAGTAAAGGATGTACACAATGGGAGGAAGACAAGTACACACACAGTAAAGTACATCCTTCACACAGTAAAGTACAATTTCCCTTAAGAGCACATAGAGATTACAGTCAGTGCTGGTTTCTCCCTCTTTCTCGAGATCCCCAATAAGACTCCCCACTGGCACAGCAATAGAGTTGAGTCCTTAGCCAGGGTTCCAAGCCAAGTCCTACCAACCCTCTATATCCAACCAGTGCTTCGTGTCCCTGCCCAAGAAGCTCACACACACACACTTTGAGATTTGATTTATACACAAACACACACCTGGGAAAGGCTGGCACAAGTTTACTAGTTATGCCCCTTCTGCCCAGACCATAAGGTAGTTATCACTGCCTCCAGAACCCCTTTTCAGCTACTTTAAGGCCCTTCCCAAAGGGTAACCAATCATACAGTGTAATTTTACTATTATCTAAATGGTAAGTGTTAGCAAGAGCAAGGCTATTTAGGAATGGCCTGTACAGTGTCACCAAATACATATGCAAGAACTCTAAGAGCTTAAATATATCTCACAAATAATAGCCACAACAATAGGTTTAAATATATTTAATAATAAATAATAAAAGAATAAGACAATACTCAATCAACACAGTAACTGCAGAGTTCAGAATCACAGGAAATATTTTGGCCCAACATTGCAGGACAGTCCCACATAAATACAGAAAACATCTAAACTAATCTATACTATATTACTATCTGTATCTAAGAGATACTATGCCCTAAATAACTTAGTTAAAGAGCAAACATGCAGGCAGAAATGATGATTGATGTATGTTTCTACGTCCAGGACAATATACAAAATGCACACAATCTGTCTCTCTGAGAGAGTTCTTAATTTACTATCAAAAATTACTGCTGGGTCAGCTTGGATGACATCACTCTGACACATGTCTTCAGTCCCCAGACTAACAGAAACAAGCATAATTTTAACATATCTGCATGAGACTTACATATCTCTCTGAAGTTTGCTGAGAACTGGAAGTCATAAAACAATTAAACACTTTTACATTTGAAATCTAGTAATTATTTCTCTTTCAAGACAATAGAACAAACTTCTAGCCCTAGACATCCTGTCACCTTGCTGCATTAATTAATTTTTATAATACATCGTAAAGCACGGAATTTCAACTTATTTTCTTGAAGTTTGGTAAGTTAATCTTCTATGTTCCAGTAGGGTATGCTGTGGTTACATTTTTGAAGCTCAGTTCTGTATAAATCATATCAGTATTCACAAATGACATAGAATTATTTACAATATTCCAGATAGCTGGGCTTGCAGTGTCACAATACACATGAAACAATTTCACGTCTGCATTTATTGAGTATTGCTGGACCAAAATGAGAGATTTTTTTCATATTTCCTTGAAAAGCTCCAAAATTGTCTCTGGACTCCACTATATCAAATACCTTTGGTCATCTTCAACTATACTGACCATGTCTTCTTAGTTTGTGACAATGTCAGTAATTAATAAAACGGATCATTCTGAGAAATATTATAACAGTGTATTCCTGATGTATGTTTTGAGCTTCTAGCACATCTGTCCAGACTTAAATTTATTAAAAATCTCACATTGTATTCCTGTTTCCTTTTTTTTGAACTGTGTATCAAAATCTTACAATCTTGAACAGGAAACATTCCTCAGTTGCTTATTCCCAATTTGAATTGAGAAAACCATTCACTTGGTTAGTAAAATGTGCTTATCTTTTTTAATTCTGATGTAATATCACATTAGATTTCTCCCCCCTAGGAGAGATTCTATATTCCCAAAATTAAAGAGAGTGTAATGCATAAGGAGGCAGACTTATGTCTAAATGAAATTATCACAGTATCCCCTTGGCTGCCTGGTGAATAATTCAGAAATTTATGTGTGGATATTCAGGTTAAAATGCAGTTATTCTTGCCATTTTATCCATTTATTCTGCCTTGCATTTCACTATTGAATTTCCCTACAGCCTGCTATCATTACAGAGAGTTTTCCCAGGGGCTTCTTTTCATTGATTAAAAAATAATGTTTGCTTTGTAAAATATGTATTGTTATGGCATCAGATACAGTGACAGCTTGAAATAACGATATTGCGTATAGGCACTGCCTTAAATAGGCCATACTACTGGAGCATAAATTTAGTGTATCATGCATATATACTGTGTGTGGGCATTTTGATTTCCTAATTTGAAATTTTTAATATATTTTCAGTAGCTTCTCAAAAATATCTCATTATGAAACCCAACTTTGAAATCTGTTCTTACGGATTTCAGTGCAGGAAAGTTCTGTATTACTTCACAATTCATTGTTCTGTGTACTCAGCTAATACAGAGAGAGATTGTCATACTGTGCTTGCTGTTCAGAAGAAAAACAGTCAATTGTATTTTAAAATGTATGTAATTTTTAGTTCTGACTTTATAAATCATCTGAAGGTATATCCTGGATATGTGATGTATTCTGTTTACTGAAGAGAAGTAATATAACAACCTCCCTTCAAAATCAACTGTAATGGAACTTTCCAGCATGCCAATCTGATATGTATATATAAAACATTTTGTTTAATGACCTAAATGTTCAATATTGTCTCTTTCTGAATTCTTAACATAACTTTCAGGGAGTTATAACAGATCATCTATACAAAAAGTGCCCACAGTGCAACATCATATTGACTGTAACTCACTGAATATTACATCTGTCAACAGAAGAAATTTTCTTCATGGTATTCTTATAGAGTCAAAGTATCACCGCATGTGGAGTAATTTATATGATTTTGTACTGTTGATGGAATGGCAACTCTTTAGAGATATATTCTGAGTAGGTGCTGCTTTCAACACCTTGCACATGCATCATTTATTCTCTCCAGTGGAATTGTGTAGAATACAACATGCCGGACTATTAAAAAAAAAAAAAAAATATATATATATATATATATATATATATATATATATATATATTGAACCTCTCTATTAAGCACAGTTTCTCTAAGAGTTCTTTATAAATTTTCTGAAGAACTACCCAGACATATTCCACTGAAACATGTACTTATTACTCAGATTACACCCTTATTGCTTCATGCTGAATTTAACCACACTATCCTGCTCCCCCACCTACAGAAGGAAATTGATCAATCAACGCTTGTAATAACAAAATATTGTATGTTTGAGGAAGTTTTCAGGATTTTTACATCTGATGTGATGACAACTACATAAGTATTGTTCACCTATAATACTTTCCATACCAGCAAAAAGTATGCTGTACTGTTGGATCTAAATTTTACAACAAATGCCAGATTCCCTTTCATAAGAGATTTTGCAGGCCTCCATCAAATAGATATGGGCCATGCACTAAGTGTACACTGTCTACATTCAAGAGCATGGCCTTCACATTTCTGTGGCTTCTGGTTACTCAGATGGAACACATTAAGTGTAAATGTAGTCTAAACTTCGTGGTAACCTTTAGGAGTCCTTCTCAGTATTTAAGGCTGCAAAAAAAGCGGTAAGAAAACCAAAATTAGTAGAAAGATCATGTGAGTTACGCTTGTGTCGTGCGTTCATTCAATACAGTGTACATACAGTATATATGTTTATTAATTTTATTTAATATTTGTTTAGAGCAAAAGTCAGTCAGGAGTCCATTTTCAGCAGATGCTTGGGGAAAAAAGCTCCAGTGATAAGTGCAGGTTAAGACAATTTACATAAGCAAGAAAAGAGCAAGTATCAAAGCATGCATTAAAAATAAATATTACGCAAGTACAGACAGGAAGATGCAGTAATAAATACAACGCAAGTACAGAGAGGTTGATACAATAGTAAAACATGTACTAGATAGGTGATATTAATACAACATGTGCTAGATTGGCGATACACATTTATAGTAATGTGGTAGATTGCAAATATTTTATATATATATATATATATATATATATAGATGTATTTTTATATATATATATATATATGTGTGTGTATATATATATATATATATATATATATATATATATATATATGTATATGTATTTATATATAGATGTAGATTTATACAGCTGTATACATGCATGTACACACACACACACACACACACACACACACATATATATATATATATATATATATATATATATATATATATGTATATACACACCAATAGCTATATTATCTCCACTCGTATTCATAGACAACTGCTTCACCACCAAATTCAGAATAAACTTTTGGCTGACTTCAGCCCTCCTAGCCTTCTCTAACACCATAAACCATAATCGTAACAATAATAATTTATCTTCTGCCCTCTTCTTGCATTTCTCCAAGGCATTTGATATGGTTGATCACCAACTACTAATCCACACCCTGAAAATATTCTGTTTAGATACTAAAGCCCTTCAGTGGTTCCAGTCTTATCTGAGTGGTAGACAGCAGGCTGTCCTTTTGCAAAATAAACTATCTAACCTCCTATCCAACTCCCTTGGTGTTTCTCCATTTTCATTAATGACCTTTACACTGTCATTCCAAAAGTCATCTGTATTCAATATGCAGATGACTCCACCCTGATCTGCTCAGCCACTCAGACATCTCAGACAGCTCTGTGGTCATCTACACAGAGTACTTTCAACATAGTAGAAAACTGACTTTCTGGTCATTGTCTGATCTTAAACCCCAAAAAACAAAGCTGCTACTTTTCCCCCCAACTCACAAGTCCACTGCATTTACCTTTACCATAAAATCCAATAATGACACTATAATCTCCCCAGGCACCTCTACAAAATTACTAGGTGTTATCATAGATAATAATCTTAAATTCAACTTGCATGTCAGTTAGATTTTCAAAACCATAAATAAAAAACTAGGGTCACTTTACAGGATTAAATCCTTCCTAATATATATCTAACCCCACTGGCTAGAATTGCCATTGTATGCTCTCACCTACTCTTAACTCTTTTCTACGCATCCCCTTTACTCACTAACTTAAACAAACAAACCTTAACAAACTCTCCACCAGCTACAACCACATTGCCAGATTTGCCACTGGTCTGCTCTTTAGGACACACCATTGTATCAATCTAAATGTGCTTGGGTGGCTAGAACTGCCCAATTTGATCCAGTATAACCAACTTATTTGTGGCATATAAAGTTCTTAACAATCCGGACAATTCTCCTGCGCTTAATAACATTATTACCCCTATAATAATCCTAGATCTCTTCAGTCTTCCAATAGGTTGCTAGTTCAAACTGTCAAACTAATAACAGCCAGAGAATCTCTTGTTTGTCAACTCTGTAGGTAGAACCTGGAACTCCCTCCCAGCTGATATTACCCTACATAGCACCCTGAATCAATTTAAGAAAAGACAAACAGCATTTGAAACTAAACTGGCTATGTCAGTGCATTAACCTGACTAACTCTTTTCTATGGTGTTAAAAAACTGTAATTTAGCTTAATTGTGTTACATATCCTGGTCTTACACCTGGGTTTTCTCAAACTTTGGAACTGTATAACTTGTTATTTAAGTATGTAACCAGTGTATAAATTGTATTAAGTAATGTTATCGGCTTGTACCTTGGAACTTTTCTCCCAGGGCCTTCGCTGAAAATGGACATGAATGCAGTCAGACTATCCCTGTCAACAAATGTAATATACATATATATTTATATATATATATATATATATATATATATATATATATATATATATATATTTCCACACACACACACACACACACACACACACACACACACACACACACACACACACACACACAGGTAAAGAGTGAGGGTCAGAATATTAGGAGCACATAGATGCTTAGAAGAATAGTAGAGTATGGTGGGAAGGTTAAGGGTGTAGAAATAAGTGAAGTGTCTTAGTGCAATATGTTAGTGGTTAGCAGATGACATAAATTTTTTTACTGATAAAAAGAAAAGCCCCTGGAGAGTGAATTAGGGAAAGAGCAGGGGCAGGTCTGGTTACAAAGGTAATGTTTATTTAGTGTGTGTTTAAAGTGGTTAAAGCTCTCAGTGGTAGTAATGATAGTTGGCCAAGATTTACAGAACTTGGCGGTGGCAAGAGAGTACAGGCACTGTCCACATTTTTTGTTTTGAATGTGGATGGTCAGGAGTTTGTTTTCAGAGTGCAGGGCTCTTGTAGGTATGTAGAGTTTTAGGATGGATTTGATGGCTGGGCAGCTATTGGGTGTGTGTATCTGTGTGTGTGTGTGTATATGTATATATATATATATATATATATATATATATATATATATATATATATATATTTTTTTTTTTTTTATGTGCACAAGAAAGCTGTACTAGGCTTAGGTGGTGTGTTAGTTTGAGCCAGTTTAGTTCTTTCAGAGCTAGGCAGTTGTGTGAATAGTAGGAGTAACCTGTGGCAAATTTGGCAATTTTATGGTAGCAGAATTGGAGCTTGTTTTTAAGAGAAGGTTGTGAGTTGGTGGATAAGCAGGGGTGCATATAGGAGAGAGGGGAGAAAATAGGTATTGGTGAGGGTTTTTCTGGTGGATCTATACAGGAAAGTTTTTTTGTCTATGGAGTTTGATGTATGTTTTTTAATGCTATTGCAGATGTGGTGTTTGAAAGTAATTTTGTTGTCTATGGTTTCACCTAGTAGCTTAGCTATGGAAACTGTTTCAATTTCTGTTATTCTGTGACAATATTTTAAAGTCACATGAGAGTTTTGCCAAGAAAAGCATGAGTTTTTTTTTTTTTTTTTTTTTTAATTTAAAAGTAGTTGAGCTTCTCTCAGCCATGTGTCTATTGAGGTGAAGGTAGCTTGGAGATGTATGTTATTAGAGGAGGAAATTATGGTAATGTCATCTGCATAGTGCAGTAATGGATCTAATGGGTGACGAGGTGTGAAGGTTTGTTGGTGAAAACATTGAAGACTATGGGTCCAAGTATGGACCCTTGCACCCCATTTACGTTGGTTTGATAGTGGGATAATCTGTTTTGCCATTTGACGCATTGTTGGTGGTTGGATTGGTAGCTTGTAAACCATTGCAGGGATGTGGTACAGCCCACAATGGATATATGATGAAGTTTGTTCTGGAACACTGTATCAAATGCCTTTGATAAGTCTAGTAGTAAGACAGAGGTGATATTACCAGAGTCAGTGAATTTGGATACAGTGTCCATGAAGGAGATTAGGGCAGTGGTGGTGCTATGTAATATACAAAAACAATGTTGGGTAGGGTAATTAGCTTGTTTTGGATGAAGTGGTGCAGCAGTTGCTTATGTATGCATTTTTCCAGGAGTTTGGAAAGAGGAGAGAGGATGGAGATTGGTCTATAATTGGATAGTTGAATGGAATTGCCTTTTTTATGTAAAGGGGGTGAAGTGTATAGATTTTTTTTCCAGAGGTTAGGGACAATGGACTCTGCTATGGAGTGATTTATAAGAATACTGACAGGATATGCTATGACTTCTCCAGTAAGTTTTAAGTATTTAGGGGGTGGTTGTCAGAGGGGAGGGAGCATGTTTTTTGTTTTTGTAGTAGTTTTTGAATGAGAGAGGTACAGACAGGCTTAATAGAAAAGCAGATAGAAGATGTAGTAATGGTTGGTTGTGAAGTTTTTTTTTTTATTTGTGCAAGAGTCTTTAGATAATGGTTTTTGGGATCAGGGATGGGGCTTGTGGCAGTTTTTGAGGTGGAATTTAAAAGTTTGCTTATGCTGTCTGTAAAGTGAGTTAAACAGGTTCGCCATTTCTGAGGAGGTTTAGTCAGGGTATGGTAATGGAGTTTGTCTAGACCCTGGGGAAAGCAGGATTCAGATGTTTCCATAATAGTTTTGGATTGATTTTGTTTTTTGCCAATTGATTGGCAAAATGTTTTTTTTTTTTTTTTTTTGTCTAAGTTCACTAGTTGTTTTTGCTTCAGTTTGTAGCTGTTTATATTTGATTAGATTGGCCTCAGATTTGTTATTGTGCCATTCCTTCCATGCTTTGTCTCTGTTTTGTAAAAGTTGTTTGGCATTTTTTGTTCACCAGGGAGCATGGTTAGTTTTTTTCTTTTGGTGCGAAGAGGGGCTAGGCTGTCAAGGGCATTTGGAAATACATTGTTGAAGTATTCAAGAGCATCTTTTAGTGGTAGTGTTTTAAGTGGGTTCCAGTTATTGTGTTTTAGGATTTCATTAAACTTTTCCTGGTCAAAGTTTCAAATATTCCTGGTAGTTTTGTATGTGTGGGTTCTTGTAATTTGTGGTGAAGATCTATATATATAAATATGGGTAGTTGGTCACTAAGAATATTGAACAGTGTGTGGGAGTTAAGTATTTATCTGGATTAGAAACAAGTATCCAATCACGAGCTGCACCTAGGGTATTGCTGTCATGCATTCGGTTGGCTTTGGTAATGAGCTGGGTATTACCATAGAGGTTTATGCTATTAGTAGGGGAGTCATTCATCACATGTTGACATGTTCCATAATTATAGTCTCACTGCTGATGTTTTCTGATATCCAAGACAGGATATCTTCTATAGTCTGGAAGTTTTGCCTGGGGATGTTTGTGTATATGTATGTATGTATGTATGTATATATATATATATATATATATATATATATATATATATATATATATACATACATATACTGGCAATGCATATTTGTTTTGTTTTGTTAATTTGTAGAGTTCCAGTTAGAATTTCAGCATTGTTAAAAGTTGGTATACTTTAGGGAAAGGTGAGATCATGATAGTGTTGGGATATATTAATACTACCCTGACACCTTTTTTGTTGATTCTGTCTTTTCTAAGTATATTATACCCTGGAGGTGTTATTTTAGAATCATGGATATGGGATTTTAGCCAAGGTTCGGTGATTACTAGGATATCTGGGGTGCATTGACTTACCCAAGCAAGAAATTCTGTGGTTTTGATACAGATACTACTTGTGTTTAGGGATGCTAGAAGAATAGTATTCGGGTTTAGGGTTTTATCAGAGGAAGCTGTAGCTGGGGGCCCTGGGTAGGGGTGGATGTCCCTGCACAGAGATAGAGTGTGTTGCTTGGTGAGGTAATGTTTGAGGTATTGGGTAGATTTATTGTTGTTGATTGTTATGTAGAAGTTAGATTTACTAGTAATTTTGTCTGGAAGGATTTTGAGTTTTGAGAGATACATAAAGTGATATTGTATTAGGCTGGCTGATATTTTACTAAAGCTTTTTGTAGGGTTGCCATGATGTAGAGGAAGAGCAGAGTGTGTAAGTGTTGCAAGGGTTGGGGAATGGTTTAGGGAGATGATGTGGATTAGGAGACTGAAAAATAATGTTAGAAGCAGGTTAGAGAGAAGGTAGCACATTTTTACTGGCATGGTGTACTTAAGCAATAACCCATGCCTGGGTGTGGGTAATGCTGGTTTTACCCACGGTTGGTGTGGTTTGGTCATGAGGGCGAAGCCCGAGTGGCCAAACAAAGACAACCGTGGATAAATCCAGCATTACTTACACGCAGAAGTGGGTTATTGCTATTATACAATGACATTATTCAAGAAACCAAATACTTACTTTTCTTAAATAATGGCATTGTATAATGTCTCCGTGCTGCCCTTTCGCAGCTGTCTGGTATTCTGCAGCAGTTCTGATGTACTGCACATGCGTATGCTTACACACTACATCAGAGCTGTGGGTGGAAGCATCTGAGAAAGCAAGATCTCCATTGCTCTTTACAAAGTGTCTTGCTATGTTAATGGAGTTTAACATAGCAAGACAGCTTTAAAAAAAGCAACGGAGAATCTCTGTTGCTTTTTTAAAGCTGTCATGCTATGTTAAATCCAGCGAGACAGCTTTAAAAAAAGCAACGGAGAAAGGAAGATGTCCATTACTTTTTAAAAGCTGTCTTGCTATGTTCAACTCCTTTAACATAGCGAGACAGTTTCTAAAAAGCAACAGAGATCTTGTGTTCTCCGTTGCTGTAAAAAAAAAAAAAAAAAAAGACTTATACTAATGGAAAAAGTCTGGGCGACCGGACCTTTTTCCATTAGTATAAGTCTGATTTACAATGTGCACGCTGACCAATCAGCGTGCACGTTTTGGAATATTAATGGGGGTCGTTGTATAATTTGAGTTCTACAAGGTAGGACTGGGGGTAGTGAAGTGGGCAGTAGATTGCAGATAGTGAGGCTTTAAGGCAGAAATAGTGTAGTGATGGGTGAGGCTTTGGTGTTGGTTGGATGTATGGAGGTGAGAGTGTTTGTGATTGGATAACAAGCTTTAGGAGGTGGAGTACAGGTGAGTATAAATCCAGGGATAGCAAGGGTGTGTGGGAAAGGGGTTAAGGTAGGGGGATGGAGTAGGATAGACCAGATTCAGACAAGACTGCGGAAAACAGTCACTTAACTTTAAATATAGGCACTGCCTGGGATTTTAGATAGAAAATAATGTTGGACCACAATATGTTTGGAAGGGGAAGAATAAGAAATTGAGACCAGAGAAAAGGTACAGTACAGAAAGTTAGATGTAGATTTAGTTTGAAAACAGATTAGTGGGCACCAGTAATGGTCGCTAGAAATCAGGGTACCAAGAAGTGACAGAGAAAGTGGTGCAAAACAATAGACAGTAGTATAGTGAAAATGGACAGGATGGCAAGTACAATGTGGATGAAGGAATGAACTGGGGAGAGAACAGCAGTGAAGGGTTTGATGATATGCAGGATTCCTCTAAAGCAAGTCTTCTACCTTAAGTTTCATCAGAAGTCATGTATAATTTATGTATATATATGTATATATATATATATATATATATATATATATATATATATATATATATATATATATATATATATATATATATATAAAGACAATGGAATATAGAGTCAGCCAAAAATAGTTATTTAGAGTGTAGAGTTCCTCTTTGTGACCAGGTCAGGAGGTAGTTAAATGGTTGTTAGTTGTGTGGTTTGGTATTCTTATGTGTTCAGGGGATAACATAAAGACAGTGGAATACAGAGTCAGCCAAAAATAAAGTTGTTGTTTGGAGTATAGAGTTCCTCTTTGTGGACTATTCAGGAGATGGATGGACATTAATTGTGTGATTTGATATTCGTATGTGTTCAGGGGGATAACCTTTTCTAATATTCACAAAAACAAACAAACAAAAAAGATCAGTAAGTGAGCATGCAGGATGCAGGTGAGTAAAGAATGCCAGTCTGGGAGAGGAAAGATCAGATCTTAATGAATCCCAGGGAATATATCTATCCTTGCATGAGATCTCATGATAACATTTTCAGAAAACTGTTCTTGTCTAGTCAGATATAAAATGTACCTATGATTTCAGTTAGATGATACACAATGTATTACCCTAATTATTTTGCAGAGATTTGTTAATGGCATATTTCTACTGGCAAATTGACATATCTGGAGAACATTAATAAACTTTACTTATGATGTAATGGGAACACAAATAAGGGAGAGAGAGATTCTTGTAATGTGATGTGTTCCTTACCAAGGTAGAAAGTTCTTTAATAACCACAGTGGGTACCGAGTACAAAGTATGCCAGACTATTCAATGAAATAGCAGTACTTTATTGTCTGACAGGAAGAATCTTAATGACATTTAGAAATGTCTTAATAAAACATTATGAGAATTAGTTCTATATTTAGCATTAAATGAAGTAGTCATTTCTGCTCCATTTCAAAATGTGCCTGTGGATAGTGTTTTACCATTTGAGTTTTCATTACAACTCAGTACAAAATTGGGTCACCCATGCTTGAGTTACTGATACTTGAAAATAATAATTTACTTTATTGTTTGTCTTTGTGATGATTATTCTTTAGTTTATTTCCTTCACCTCCCTTTTAATCACCACAGTGGGTACTGAGTACAAAGCATGCCAGACTATCCAGTGAAGTAGCAGTACATTATTGTCCGACAGGAAGAATCTTAGTTATATTTAGAAATGTCTTAATAAAGCATTATGAGAATTAGCACTATTCAGCATTAAGGGAAGTAGTAATTTTCTGCTCCATTTCAAAATAAAAGAATAACTTACTTTATTGTTTGCCTTTGTGACGATTACCCTTTAGGTTATTTCCTTCACTCCCTTTTTGTGTGGCATTTATATCATTTTTTACTTAACACATCCTAAGGTTTGGCCCAGAAGACAGACTAGAGGACACCAGTAATGGTTGCTAGAAAGCAGGGTACCAAGAAATGACAGAAAAAGTGGTGCAAATCAATAGATAGTAGTATAGTAAATATGTACAGGATGGCTAGTACAAGGTGGATGAAGGAATGAACTGGGGGGGGGGACTGCAGTGAAGGGTTTGGTGATGTGCAGGATGCCGCTAAATGAAGTCTTCTGCCATAAGTTTTATCAGAAGATATGTCAGTTTTACATACAAACATAAAGACGGTGGAATATAGAGTCAGCCAAAAATAAAGTTGTTTGGAATGTAGAATTTCTCTCTGCAACTAGGTCAGGAGATAGATGGTCGTTAGCTGTGTGGTTTGTTATTCTTATGTGTTCAGGGGGATAACATTTTCAGATATTCACAAAAAGAGAAAAAAAAAAGATCAATAAGTGAGCGGATACTGCACAGCACCTGGATGCATTTGGGTAAGTACAGAACACCATTCTGGGAGAGGAATGATCAAATGTTAATGAATCCCAGGGAATACATCTATCCTTGTATGAGATCTCTTGATAACATTTTCAGAACACTGTTCTTGTGTAGTCAGATTTAAAATGTACCTATGATTTCAGTTCAATCCTTAGAGATTTAAGTGCAGCATAATACTTGATCTGAACACAATGTATTACCCAATTATTTCACAGATGTTTGGTAATGGCATATCTGTACTGGCAAATTGACATATCTGGAGAAAGTTAATAAACTTTACTTATGATATAATTAGAACACGAGAGAGAGAGTGAGAGATTCTTGTAATGTGATGTGTTCCTTACCATGGTAGAAAGGTCTTAAATCCCCACAGTGGGTACCGAGTACAAAGCAAGCCAGAGTTTCCAGTGAAATAGCAGTACTTTATTGACTGATTAGTTACATTCAGAAGTGTTTTAATATAACATTATGAGAATTAGCACTACATTTAGCATTAAGGGAAGAAGTCATTTCTGCTCCATTTCAAAGTGTGCCTGTGGATGGTGTTTTACCCTTTGGGTTTTCAATATAGCTCAGTACAAAATTTGATCACCCATGCTTGAGTTATTGATGCTTTAAAAGAATGACTGTCTTTGTCAAAATTAGCCTTAAGTTTGTTTCTTTCACCTCCCTTTTTGTGTGACTTTTATATCATTTTTCACTTAACACATCCTAAGTTTTATAATACTTCTAAATTAATACTCAATATACACTTCATTATAGACCCCACTTAGTATCTACACCTTACTGTCAATGAAGAAAACTACCTCAGCTTACATTTCAATCATGCAACCTCTTTTAATGCTCACATACAACAACAACAACAGTCTCACAAAGTGCTTACTCAAAAAAATTTCTTATAGGTTCATAGGTAGGTACTAGACTATAGGCCCAAGGACCTAAGTAAGCCTAGCCAACAAGAGTCCCTGGTTTACACCACCAAAGAAAGTTATTCTCCTATGCACCTGTCGAGCAGAGCCACAGAAGTGATCCCCGGGGTGTATTTCCTATTTCCCATCCACTCATCAAGATTTTTCTTGAAGAGTACTAATGAGGAACTTTGGTTGACATAGATGGGTAGCTTGTTCCAGAGTATGGGAAGTCTCTGGGACAGGAATCTATCCCTCCAGCATGTCCTGTTTATTGTGTTGACAAGGTTTAGGTCCCTAGAGCGTGTAGCTCAGAGGGATTGGGATTTCTTTAGGTGTAGCATGTCCAACAGCTCTGGGTTTGACATAGCTTTATATGTTAGGCAGAGATCACCTTGGAGTAGGCAATATGCTATGGAGTAAAGCTGGAGTTTTTTGAGACGGTCAATATAAAGCATCTGTTTGAGGCCATTAATCCTCTTTGTGAGGTACATCTGTAGCCTTTCCAGCTGCTGCAGATGTCTTATGAGGTACATTCAAAAAGGGGCATTGTACTCTATAATGAGTCTAATGAGTGTCGAGTAGAGGGGAACAATGACCTGTTTTTTTCCTGGATGAGAACCCTTTTGTGATGAGATGTGCCATGTAGAAGGATTTCCTGACTACTGTGGTGATGTGATTATCAAAGGAGAGACTACTGTCCACCTGGGTCCCAAGGTCTCTTTTCACAGATTCGGCATTAAGTAGACTACCGCCTATGTGGTAGTTCATGGGTACAGAGTTTTTACCAAAGGGGATGACAATGCACTTTTTGGCATTGAGCTTGAGGCCATGGCTCTGACACCAGGCATGTGTCTCAGTGAGGCCCTTCTGTAGGATGTCTACATCATTTGGGGACTCGACTATGGCTCCTAGTTTGCAGACATCTGCAAACTTTGTTAGCCAAAGGCCTTCTCTGTTAGCTTGTACTTCAGAGAATTAGATACCAAATAGGAGAGGTCCCAGGACTGAACCTTGTGGTACTCCACTTGTCACTGGTTTGAAGTCAGATTTGGAGTCTGCAACTTTTACAGTGTGGGTTCTGTCAGTGAGCCATTTGGCAACTCATCTTGTGATGAAGGGATTTATACCTAGTTTAGTGAGTTTAGCTATAATTCCAGAATGGGGGATGGTTTCAAAAGCCTTGGCGAGCTCAAGATAGGCTGTGTGAACCATTTTACTCTCATCTATGGCTTTGGTGACTGCCTCAAAGAAGTTGGTCAGGTTCAGGAGGCATAATGTGCCTTTCACAAACCCAAACTGGGTGTGGTCCAGAGTTTGGAGGTTACTAATGTCTTTGTTTATGAGTTCCATGGCTTTGCAGACCAGGCTCATAAGGCTAATAGGGCGATAGTTCCCAGGATCAGTGGTGGCTCCCCCTTTGTGGAGTGGGATAACTGTTGCTGTGCGCCATTCAGTGGGCACAAAGCCTGATGTGAGGCTATGATTGAACATGGTGCTTAGTAGGGGAGCCAGTTCATTCTGATATTCATGTAAAACGCAGCCTAGAATGTTGTCCGGTCCCATGGATGCTGTGTTTTTGGCTTTAGAGAGTGCAGCATTTTCCTGCGTAGTTGTGATTACATGGGCTCTGTATTCTTTCTGTACAGATATGAGCCCTTTAGGGGTTGAGAGAGGGCAAAGTTAGCACTGAACCTATCTGCCAGGATGTTGGCAATATCAGTTGGTTCTGTAATTTTCGTGCCCTTGTGCTGTAACTCAGAGCAGATCTGGGTGTTGCCATTGAGATTCTTGACATAGCTATGGAATGCTTTGTGGTTGTCCTTAGAATCAGTGACAATTTTGTTTTTATAGCTAGCTTTGGAGGATCTTATAAGGCATCTCATTTTCTTACTGAGGCTGACCACCCATGGGATTTTACTCTCTTTTGCAACAGTTTCTTCCTTCTGTTATAGAGTTTGTTTATGGCAGGTGACCACCAGATTGGCTTCCTTTTTTTATAAGATAGCATCTTGGTTCTGTTTGGGATAGCACGATCCATGCACTCGTGTAAGTGCTTATAGAGTGCATTTGTGTAGAATTCAGCAGTCGTAACTGTATTGTCCATCTGCATGGATGTCATGAAGTTCGCCACTTCTGTCTTAAGAAGCATGAAGTTGTCTTTGAAGAAATTTTTTACCGTGGTTTCTTTAATGGGGGGTGGGGGCGGGATGTGGATATCTAGGGTGATAAGCTTATGGTCGGATCTGACCAACGAGGAGTTGACTTCAGGTGTGGAACACCAGTCACTCATGTTGGTAATGACGAGGTCTAGGATATTGTTGCCAGTGGTGGGAGTGTAGATAAGTTGATCCAGGGCATTGGAATTTATGAATTCCAGAAAGCGTTGAGCAAAGGAGTTGATACATGAGTAGTTTTCCCAGTAATTGTGGGATAGTTGAAATCGCCCATTATTAGGGTGTTTGGTTGAACCCTAATATTTTCCAGTCTATCAAGAAAAGAAGAGTGGGAATCCTGGGGCATGATGGGGGATCTTATAAATTTTAGTACCGTCTCACACAGCAATCCAGAAGGTCCATTGCTGTAAATATCATGTTTCCCAGGCTTGGATATTGCCTTTCCATTTTTGCATGTAGTATTATACTTCTATAATTAATGAAGTGAAAACAGAGTACTGACATTCATTGACACTGACCATGGGAAAAATCTTCACTTGCATCATCATATCAAAATCTAAATGACTATATTTGTCTTGGATCAAACTTCATGATAAATACCTTAAGCGTACTATCTCATGTGATAATTTACCGTAAAACTATTTTGTAAGCAGTAAATGCATTACTGTATTTATTCATTATTTTGGAGACTGTACACAGGATGGGGTTATAATCAAGTCTTTTTCTCTTATACCAGGACCTGAGACAATAAATAACCTCACTGTCAGAAATACCTCAACAAATACTTTATTCCTGACATGGACTGCTCCTTCTGGACTGCACAGCTACTATATTGTTTATACTGTTAACATCAGTGGAAATTCATCGACAAATATGACTGTAACTGAAGACTTTGTAACCATAACCGGACTGACTCCTGGTGGATCCTACAGTGTCAGCATTTCAGCAGTTTCATGGGACAACACAACTGTAGGGGACAATGTAGTAATCAGTAGTTCTACAAGTAAGTGCTTTTGATTTGCTGAATCTGATTTTCCCTTCATGGTTTGAGTTAGAAAGGTTTGTCCAGTTCTTGCAGAATGACTTCCTTAATACAGTGACATAAGATTAATTTGTTTTTACCCATGCACAACATGTCAAACTCCTTTATTACTATCATGTTCCTTTCCAGTACTTCACTCAATTAATGTACATGTTATGTAATTTCTTTTTTATTACTTTAAGACATAATTCCTTAAGTTAACATTATAGTTCTTCATGAGGTCTGTAACAAAAGCTTACTTACAGTGATAGTAATTCTGACTTCTGTGTGCTACCTTTTCTGTTATCAGTATGAATAACTTTCAGCATTCTAGATAGATATACTTTTCACTTAAAGATAAAGCAGTGTTGTTTCCTGGTATCATACTGTCCAGAATGCCTTACGCATATGTAATACAGTTCTGATTAAAGATATTATATGTCCATTTTGACTACAAAATGAGTGACCCTAGGTCTGCATTTAACTTACATATTTAGTGAACATGGGCTAGCCCCAGTGTCAGAAAACACCTTTTAGTATTACTGTGCTTGTATAGAAAGTGCACTTTGCTTAATTTTATTTTAAATGTTTAATGAATGTGGGCTTCCCCAGGAAAATAAAAAAAAAAAGAAGTTATGTACTCACCATAACATTCCATGTTTGTTGTCCAGTATCTTGCCTTCTTTCTTGCTGGTTGGGATTCGGAGCCGATCCTCAGCTCTGACTTGGCTGCATACCAAAGCTTGAGAACTTCTACTGGCTCGAGGCTATAACCTATCCCAGAATGCCTAGGGGCTGTTCCCCAGATCTCATTTGAGAGACTATTCCCTAGAGTATGCTAACATACAAAAAAGAAAATGTATGAAATATATTGGTCATTAAGGTAAAGAGGCAAGAAGGGAATCAGACCATGTTTGCCAATTGTAAAGTCCTCTAGATCCTCCAGGAGGGGGAATGGATGGGTAGGATGCAAGAATGAAGGCGAGATACTGGATGAAAAACATGGAATATTATGGGGAGTACATAAAGTCTTTATGTTATGTTCTCCTATCTCACCTTCATTCTTGCTGGTTGGGACAGAGTCCCCAGCACCTTTTTCTTGGGTGGCTCAAGGGAATAAACTCTTCAGAACAGTGGAACCAAAGGATGCCCTGTTCCAGGAGGCCACATCTACTTTGTGATGAGAGATAAAGGTATGAGGATTAACACATGTAGTAGCAGCACAAATTGAATCCAATGGGAGTCTAGATTGAAAGGCAATGGAAATAGACACCGCTCTAGTTGAATGTCCTTTAACTTGCCCTGGCAGTTCTTTATTATGAGAATTATAGACATAGGTGATGGTCTCAGTAAGCCATTTGGACAAAGTAACTTTTGAGACTGCCATGCCTTTTTAATTTTCTGAATAGGAAACAAACATCTGGTCTTACTTTCTGAAATATTTGGTCCTATACAAGTAAAAATGCAACGGTCTTGCACATCCAGTTGGCGAAGCTTATATTCTGCCTTGTTGCCATAGTTAGGAAAAAACACAGGCAATTCTATAGATTGGTTTAAATTTGCTTCAGAACAAACTGTTGGTAAGAAGGAAGGATTTGTTCTGAGGGAAACTCTATCTTTGTGGAAAATCAAATATGGAGGGCGGATAGACAAAGCTTGCAATTCTGACACTCTCCAAACTGAAGTAATTGCCGTTAGAAAGACTGTTTTCCAAGATAAAAATTTTAGTGAATGTAGAACACCAAACAGGAGCCAGAATACAGAAAAAACTTTAATGTCTTCTAACTAAATTTTAGTGAGCAAGAGAATGCTGGTTTGAAGGGAGGAAGGATCAAGGATGATAATACTAAATTTAGGTCCCATGGAGGAGGAGGTTCTCTTAAGGTTGGTCTTAATAGAAAAGTACTCCTGAGGAAAGCTTTGCATAATCTATGGGACATTACATTGGATCCGAGGTCTCCCACATGATAATTTGATATGGCGGCTAATTGTACTCGAATAGTGGCCGCCGCTGCCCCTTGATTAAAGACTTCTGTTAGAAATTCCAGAATTGCAGGTATAGGGGCTGTAAAGGGATCTATGTGTTTTTTGTCCGCCCAAAAGGAGAACCTCCTTCATTTGCTTGTGTAAAGTTTCCTAGTCATCTTTTTGTGCGAGGAAACCAGAATGTGACATACTTCAGAGGATAATTCTGGAAGCCTGGCTAAGATTGGAAGTGGAGTAACCAAGCTGTCAACTTGAGGCTCTGAAGAGTGGGATGGAGCATTCCTAACGGATGCATCAGAAGATCTGGCAATGAGTCCAGGATCCACAGATCCTCCTGAATGTGGGGCCAAAGAAAGGGGAACCATATCTGACGGGGGCAGTAAGGAGCAGTGAGAATTAACCTGCGACTCAATGACTTGGCTTTCTGAATCACCTTTGGAATCAGTGGAAAACAGGGGAAAAGCATAAAGAAGTCCTGGGGGCCAATCATGGATGAGTGCATCCCTCTGTGACTGTTCCAGAGGGGAAATGAGAGCAAAGTAGTTGCTGCATTTGGCACTGAATGGAGTGGCAAAAAGGTCACAGCAAGGCTGGCCGCATTTGTGAAAAATTTGATTCGCAACTTTCTGATTCAGGGACCACTCGTGAGGCATGAGAATTGCTCTGCTTAGCCTGTCTGCTATTATGCTGGATTTCCTCGGGATGCGCATTGCGTCAGAAAGCAATGAGAAGAAATTGCCCATTGCCAAACTCTCTGCGCCTCTCAACGTAGGGGATAGAGCTGGTTCCCCCCTGTTTGTTGATGTACCATGCCACCGACATATTGTCTGTTTGAATTGCGATAGTCCTCATGGGAAGAGAGTTCTCAAATGATTGCAATGCCAGAAGCATCACCCTCATCTCTAGGTAATTGATGTGCAAATGGTACTCATGATCTTTCCAAACCCCTTGGACAGTCTGTCCCAGATAATACCCCCCCAACCCATCTGGGACGCGTCCGTGGTTATGGTAGCGACAGGTTGGGGAAGTAGAAACGGCTTGCCCATTGTTACCCGAGTGAACTCAAGCCACCATAGTAGGTCCCTCTTGCAGGAATCTGTAATGAGAATCTTGTGAGACATGGGTAACTCCTGTATGGACCACTGAGTGAAGAGTAGCCACTGTATTATCTGCATGTGTAGCTGTGCCAGTGGGGCTAGTGTTATCGTTGCTGCCATTGAGACTAAGAACTTGATGAATTTTGCTTGTACCGTGTTCTTCTTGAATAGGATAGACACTTGACTGTGTAGCATTTGTATTCCCTCTTGAGGTAATTTTGCTACCATATCATTTGTGTTTAATTCTGTACCTATAAAGGTAATACGTTGTGATGGCAACAAGGCAGATTTTTCTGTATTTATAGTAATGCCTAGGTCTGAGCAGAGATGGATGGTGGTGTCCCTCACTCTGATTAGTAGGTGCTTGGTGACGGCAGTCAGGAGCCAGTCATTTAAATATGGAAACACCTGGAATCCTTGATGCCTCAGATGAGCTGTGACTACTGCCATGCATTTGGTAAACACTCTGGGGGCTGTAGTGAGACCAAAGGGCAGAGCTCTGAAATGATAATGACTGGCTCCCAACCAGAAGCATAGAAATCTTCTGGAGCACCTGCCCATCTTTATGTGGTAGTACATGTCCTGAAGTTCTAAACAGCACATCCAATTGTCTTGTCGCAGGAAAAGAGAGTATAGACTGCAGTGTTACAATCCAAAACTTTGCTTTCTTTACAGACTTGTTTAGTCTGCTGAGATCCAATATTGGTCTCCAGCTCCGTGTCTTTTTTGGAACTAAAAAGAACCTTGAGTAAATTCCGGATCTGATCTGGTCTGTGGGGACTTCTTAGAGGTCTCGTTTTTCTAGCAACCTTCGAATTTCTAGGGTTGCTTGATCCCTTTGACCGGGTGGAATGTCTGGGATAGACTTTGATGGACTAGGTAGACAGTGGAGAGGAATGTTGTATCCCCTGGATATAATAGACTGTACCCACTTGTTTTGAGTCAGTTGTAGCCAGGCTTCTAGGTAAAGTGATAGTCTTTCCCCGACTGCCTCCAGAGATGGACAGTCAGGCCTCCTTTCAGGGTCCGACTCGACTTTCCCCACCAGAGCCGACCAGTGAGTGTCGGTTCCCAGATCCCTTGATGGAAGACAGCATCGACAAGATCAGAGCAGATGTCAGAGCAGAGATATCATGGGTGATTACTGGCTCTACCGGTTCCAGCACAACAATTTCCTGACACTCTGGCTCTGAACTCGTCCGAGTCAGAGGAGGACTAGATGGTACCTGAGATACAGTGGTTGGCTCCACATTCTGATGGACTGGGCTCGAAAGAATTTGTGCCAGGGCCTGCATGCGCAGCAACCTCTTCACCACCCACTCCACGTCATCATCCGATGGAATGGCCGACCAGAGAACGTATCTCTGTCACCTTGGTTTTGAGGACCCCCTCTGCTATGTGGACAGCATCTTCCATTGTTATTCCCCCCTCTGCCCCTGAGTGAAGGATCACCACAAGTGTCTAACAAGGCTCCTTTGGGCTTCCAGAACCACATTTTTCCGCTCTTTTGACCTGTAGTATAAGGCCTGGTAGGGGTGGAAAAATGCACTTTGATGGCAGATAGAGTCTTGCCATCTTGTTGGCTCCTTGTAAGAGTCTCTTTTACCTTTGGCCCGAACAAGGACGAGCCATCAAAATGAGTATCAATAAAGGAAGATTTGAAGGGTGAAGCAAACTAGCAAAGGCGCATCCAGGAATGTCTCCTAAGAGCTATTCCTGTGCCTGCTGCCCTACTCACTCCATTGGATGCATATGAGATGAGTCGCATGGATGAATTCATAATCGAGGTTAAGGTCACAAGCTGGGAATTTATCTTATCCAATAAACCCTGAGCTGTAGCACCTTGTAGTGTATCGCCTAGCTCTTTAAGGAGATCCCTCTGGAGTCGGGTGAAATGTGATAGGTAATTCAGCGACCGTAGGGTACAAGCCACTGAGGAGAACATACGCTTCCTGTATCTGTCCAACGTATGAGATTCCTTGTTCTGTGAATGGACATATGCAGAAGTTTCAGCTAACTCCTTCTTTGTGGCTACTGCCACCACCATCGTATCTACTGGAACTCCCTTTGTTAAGTATTGTCTATCCTCTGGGGACGTAATTAATTTATTCGTCCTCCTCAGAACGAGGTCCACTGACTCCAGAGAGTTCCACACCTTTCGACTTACAACACCCAGGATCAGGTCGAAGGGTGGAGACATCCAAGAGGTAGAGAGGCGAGAGCCAAATGCCTCCAGGTATACCAACTCATCCTCAGAAGGGGAGAGGGATTTCCAGCAGCCCCTCTGCTTAAGGATCTCTATGATGTCTGAAAAAGAGATATCCTCAGATGGCGACTCTGGGGACTCTTCTGAGTCAACTAAGTCAGTATCAGAAGTGACAAACTCAGGGGAGTTTATGTGCTTCTTCTTACACTGTCTCTTCTGAGGGACCTCCTTGGGGGAATGTTCCAGGGAGGTGTCGGAAGAGGAGGTTCCACCCATTGGGGTTTCCTGTGGCACTGACTCTCTACTATAGGGCAGTGGAGGGATGATGAAGCAGTAGACACTGACCCTTTAGGGGGAAGAGCGGCTGGAGCCAAAGGTGGAGCAGACTCAATAGAGAGCACACTCCTCATCACGTCAAAGGCACCGCTATCCTGGGCTGAGAGAGACTGCAGTCCCAAGGGACCGTGAGATCTCTCCGGCGCTGAGGAGGGTGGCTCCGAGGCTGATGTGGGAGCTGAACTCACCTGTGCCAAAGCGCCGAGTGGGAGAGTCGGTTCCGACAAGGGTCTGACTCGACTCTCCCCACCAGAGCCGACCAATGAGTGTCGGTTCCCAGATCCCTTGATGGAAGACAGCATCGACGAGATCAGAGCAGATGTCAGAGCAGAGATATCATGGGTGATTACTGGCTCTACCGGTTCCAGCACAACAATTTCCTGACACTCTGGCTCTGAACACGTCCGAGTCGGAGGAGGACTAGATGGTACCTGAGATACAGTGGTTGTTTCCACATTCTGATGGACTGGGCTTGAAAGAATTTGTGCCAGGGCCTGCATGCGCAGCAACCTCTTCACCACCCACTCCACGTCAACATCCGATAAACTTCTAGAGGACCGAGAGGAATGGGTTGATGACCTGTGCCTACTTTCACAAACTGTAGTAAGGGAGATTGCGGCACTGAGTGTACTGGTTCCAATGATGGTGATCGACTCCTTTTTCAGCTCCGTGATGGTTCAGAGGACTCAGATGGAACTGAGGGAGGGCCAGGTTTGTCGGAACCATTAGCCTTTGGCTCCGAAGATACTTGTTCCTTATGACTGCTCAGACACCAGAGCCGACAAAGCTGACTTTTTTGTCTTTTCCGATTTAGAGGCGTTATTACCTTCTTCAAAAGGGCTTTTCAACAAACCTCTTAAAATTAGTTTATTTTTTTCTTTTCTGTAGGACCCTTGCACTAAAACCATGACAAACAGAGCAAGAATACTGCAGGTGGACTGCTCCTAGACAATGCACACAACTTGTGTGTTCATCGGTCAGGGACTTTTTCTGGGTGCATCAGTCGCACTTTTTAAACCCAGATTGTCTCAATTCTTTAACAAATTCTTTAGACATCATGAAAGATACCAAGGAAACCAACTACTGGCAGCAACAATAACACTAACAATAACAACAACAGCATCGAAGCAAATGTAAAGAGTGTTTGTTTTTTTTTTATAAACTAGGAGAGAAAGGGTGGGTGGAGGAGAAGTCTCTAAGTTAAACGACAGTCTCCTCCAACCTGAGGAGATGCCTCTAACTTAAACAGTGGCTCCTAAGAAAAGGGGAAGAAGCCCTGAAAGAAAAAAATGGGCTAAAGAAAAAGAATATTCTAATTTAAATAGATTCTCTAAGGGGATAAAGAAGAAAATGCACTGGAACAGGCTCGCATGCTCCCATGCACTGGAACTGGCTCATCGTCCATGTGAAGCAGAGTCTAGCCCTAACCCTATAACCTTGGCCAATGGATGGGGAATTTGAAATTTACCCAGATCTCCCCCCATGTCTGTGACAGACAGAGGAAGACAATAATGCCCAAATTAACATACCTGCCTCACATAACCTCTAGAAATTTCCTAACATACCTCCTCCTAATAAACACCCATGATACATAGGGTCATAGATCGTTTGGATTGCACAGCTAGGCTTATAAAAGCAAAAGTAAATTAAGGCACCAAAGTTACACACTGGAAATCAGTCACTGTACTTTATTGCAGAAGACAAACGGTTAGCGCTTTCACAACTTAATGTTGCTTCATCAGATGAAGCAACATTAAGTTGTGAAAGCGCTTACCGTTTGTCTGTTGTTGTGTGTTTTGGGCTCCTCAGTGTACCTGCAGCCGTTTGGTTTTTGCATCTTTAGGCTTATAAAAGCCCTGCTGGTCATTAACATAGTATATATCTGTGAACTTATGAATCTGTAAAACAACAAAAATCAAAGGGTGAAATGAAGAAAATGCTGGCTAAGTATTAGGTTTCAAAGAAGAGCAGTTTCAAAAAATGGTACAGATAGAAGGAAGAGCACATAGAACACAATCTGAGATTTTCTGCTGTAACAAAAAAACAGGAAGGAACAGATTATGTTAATTTTTTTGAAAAGTGCAAATAAGCAAATGGAATGGTGTTCTGCAATTGGGAAAGGGCACATCAAGTGTATGCTCCAAACCTCATGATCAGAAAGCAGTCAAGACCTATATAAGTAAAAATGGAATCATACCAGCAGAAAGAGTTGATCCTTATAAAACTATGACAGAAGGGAAACATATTAAAAATTGGAGACAGTAGAATGTATGTGGAAAATAATCATTCACTGTATACCAGGCAGAAGAGAAACAAATGTATCCCAGCAGTCAAGGAATGTTAACAGTAAAGTGTGAGATCCAAGCTACTTTATCAAGCTGGCTTCAGTGTAATGTTTCCTAGAGCATCAACAATATTTTTGATGCAGAACAGGCTAAGGAGGAAATTAAAAAGTTTATCCAACAAAAAGTGAGCTAGCAAGCAGAAGGGGTTTCTGCTTTGCATTCTTCTGATAGTAAAGTTCATACAGAGACTTTGCCAGTGAAATATTTCCCAATATTTCCAGGGAAATGCTTGAGAGACAGAGAAAAAACAAAGGAATTGTCTAGAAAAATCAGTGGTGCCTTGGACTTGATCCAAAGTTTAGTGTTGTGAGATGCAGGTAAGCAGGAAGAAGACCAGCAACACAGAAATTAGTGAATGAATGTGAGATTGTAAAGCATTACTCACATTTGTTAAATGTAGCTTTGCGAATAAATGTGGTTGAGGATGTCTTCTGACCTTGTTAAAGTTGTGGGTAGACAGTAAAGCATATACCACACATTATGTATTTAATGTTTTTTAAGACAGTAAAGGGAAAATGAAGTAACTGTAATTTTATTCTTATTCGCATTTGTATAAAACATTTCATTATGTAAACTGCATAGTATATTGTAAAGCAGTTTCATATAATGTGAAGTCAGTGGTATTTTAAACGTGTAGTGGTAGTCTTTTCAATAATCATTATATGTGTTAAAGTTATGAAAGTAAACAAGTACTTTTTTGTTGTAAGATGTATATAAACAAGAGAAGAAAACTGAACAGAAACAACTTTAATTTAGTATAATGTTGTGATTACTGCTCCTGAAGTGAGGGTGAGATATAAAAGTGTACTAATTATGGGAAATAGAAAATTCACCACGGGGATCACTCCAGTGGCTCTACTCAACAGAGGCACTAGGAACTAAGGTTGGGTAACCCTATGGGCTAGGCTTGTAAAGGCTCCAGGGCCATTAGCCTAGTACACGCCTGTAAACCTATAAAAAAAAGCCCTAAAGAGAAACAGCCGAAGAACACACCCAAGTAATGAAAAATAACACACTGGAGCACAGTACTTAGTAGGGAATGTATTAATAGACTCTGTCAAAGATATAGAGAAAATGTATAATCAAAGTAATTAGTAGCCTGAGCCGGTGAAGACAATCCCGATGCTTCAAGCAGCAAATGAGATCTGGGGAACAGCTGCTAGGCATCCTGGGATAGGTTGTAGCCTCGAGTCAGTAAAAGTCTCTCTAGCTCTGGTATGTGGCTGAGTCAGAACCTAGGATCAGCTCCGAATCCCAACCAGCAAGAATGAAGGCGAGATAGGACAACATAGCATCACTTTTTTGGGGAATAATGTGGTTGTAGGTTTTGTATTGTTTCAGTGAAGTTCAGGGTTTTAACACAAATCTCATTATTTGTATAAAGAAGGTGGTTGGCATAAAATCAGTACAGCAGTAAAAATAACTGGTAAACTTCATTAATGACTTTCAGATTCTTGATTCAGAAATTAATCCATTTTTTTTCCTAGTTGGAATTTTAATTAGTTCCTCAAGAGACAATGTTATCAGTTCACATTAGAATTAGTAGTCATTGCCAGTGGTCTTACCAGTGAGAATTATTTGCAGAATTGTTAATGCTATAAAGCATATAACAAATCACCTCCTTCTAATACCAGTTTTCCCAGGCCTAGATCTGTTTCCCAACTGCTCTGCATGTAAAAAGCATTTCTGGTGGTCGTTGTCCTGGAAGACCCATTCGTTTTGTGAGGTTGTCTCTCTTCATGTCAGTAGTGAGTCTTTCCTGCTTCATCTGCTGTGCGTTTCATCTGCCTCCTCAACCTCCTTGTCTCTCAAATGCCAGGTTGCATTTTCCAGTCAAAACCTGATTAATTTGATACAACAAATAAGTTGATCATTCTTCTTTTCTCATATGAATCTTTCTTTTCTTTTTTTGTGTTCAGGGACTACAGTTTTGTAACTCTTTCTGCTGGACTCATTAAAGGCTTAAGTTTAGTAGAATGTATTCTTCTCTGCACTGACTGCAAAGTGATATACAATGAAGCTAAGATTGTGCAACTAGAAATCATTAGCGAATAGCCGCATATACACTTGAAACATTATCATGTCTCTAGTTATTCAGTATTGCTGGATGAAAATGAGAGACTTTTTATATTTCCTTGGAAATTGTCTCTGGACTCCAGTCCACTATATCAAATACCTTTGGTTATCTTCACCTAGACTGGTCATGCCTTCTTAGCTTGCGACAATGTCAGTAATTAATAAAACTGATCATTCTGAGAAATTTTATAACACCATATTCTTGATGTACGTTTGAGCTTCTAGTACATCTGCCCAGACTTGAACCTTAAACCTATTAAAGATCTCACATTGTGTTCCAGTTTTCTTTTTTGTTCACTATGTATCAGGACTTTACAGTCTTGAACAGCAAACTTTCCTCAGTTGCTTATTGCCAGTTTGAATTCAGGAAACCATTAACTTGCTTAGTAAAACTGATGTTATATCACATTATGTTTCTTTCCCCTTGAAGAGATTCCATATTTCCAAGTGGAAAGAGATTGTAATGCTCAAGGAAACAGACTTATGTCAAGAGAAATTATCACAGTATCCCTTTGGCTGCTTGGTGAATAATTCAGAAATTTATCTTTGGATATTCAGGTTAAAATGCAGTTATTCTTGCTATTTCATCCTTTTATTCTGCCTTGCATTTCACTACTGAATTTCCCTACAGCCTACTTTAATTACAGAGAGTTTTCCCAGGGGCTTCTTTTCATTGATGGAAAAATAATGTTTGCTTTGTAAAATATGTATTGTTATGGCATCAGATACAGTGACAGCTTGAAATAAAGATATTGTGTACAGTCACTGCATTACATAGACAGTACTGCTGGAGCATGAATTTGGTGTACCATACCTATGTACTGTGTATGAAATGGCATTTTGATTTCCTAATGTGAACATTTTAAAATATTTTCAGGGGCTTCTTAAAAATATCTCATTATGAAATCCAATTTTGAAATTTGTTCTTATGGATTTCAGTGCAGCAAAGTTCTGTATTACTTCAGAATTCATTGTTCTGTGTCCTCAGCCAATGCAGTGAGATATTTAGTCATACTGTGCTTGCTTTTCTGGAGAAAAACAGTCATTTGTGTTTTGAAATGTATGTCATTTTTAGTTCTGACTTTATTAATCATCTGAAGATATATGCTGGATATGTGATATATTCTGTTTACTGAAGAGAAGTAATATTACAACCACCCATCAAAATCAACTATAATGGAACTTCCCAGCATGCAAATCTGAATTGTTTATAGAAAACATTTGGTTTATTGCCCTAAATGTTCAATATTGTCTCTTTCTGAGTTCTTAATATGACTATCAGGGAACGATAATAAATCATCTATACAAAAACTGCCCATAAGGCTTCCTGACTGTATTTAAGATTTTCAGTGTAGCATTATATTGATTGTAACTGATGGAACATTACACCCCTCAACACAAGAAGTTATCTTCATGGTATTCTTATAAAGTCGATGGAATGACATTAAAGATATATTCTGAGTATGTGCTGCTTTCTACACATTGCACATGCATCATTTATTCTCCCCACTGGAATTGTTTAGAAAACAACATGACAGATTATAAAAAAAATAAATAATTATATTTTGAGCTTCTCTATTAAATGCAGTATTCCAGGTTCTCTTTAAGAGTTAAATACAACACAAACTGGTAAAAGAAAATAAAATACAAATACGACAAACCAGCGTCCAAAGTAAAAATGTTTAATATACTCTAGTGCCTTGGCTCACAATGCCTTCAATGGAGTAAAACATCAACATACAACTATATCCTTTATACATCAAAACCAACCCAATTAATCAATTAAATAATTAAACAATCAAACATTAATTATACTAAAACTTTCCAATGACAAGCTACATTAATTCCCATAGCTGCTAAAGTGTCATATTGTAAAATAAAAAGAGCTTCTTTATATAGAAGCTTCTTTTTAACACCAATAAGCACATTACGTTTTTCCACTTTTTCTAAAATTGCACCTTGTAAACCTGTGGGGTCACTGTTATGATACTGTAAAAATGTTCAGCCAAAGGGCTTTCAAGGTTACTGTTTTTTAATGTTTCTAACATGTTCCTGCAGATGAAGCTTGGAAGCCCTTTTACTTTCCCCTATATAAAACGTGTCACAAAGACACTTCAGAACATAAATTACACATTCTGTATTACAATATAATCTGTTTAGTACATTAAATCTACGTCCGTTAATATAATCCAAAGTGCACACTATATATTTACATGAAATGCATTTACCACAGGGATATGTCACCTTAAGTATAGGGACCTTGTACATCACATAACATGGGACCATAAATTTACTATGCACAAGCCTATCTTTAATAATTCTCTCTCTCCTGAAAGAGAAAATAGGGCATTAACATAACTCAGAAAATTCTTTGAATTTAAGAAAATAGTTCCAGTACTGTTTTATAATAATAACTGTTTGGTACTCATACGATCATAAGTAGTAACCATATATATTTTGTTCTTTTTATGTGTATTATCTATTACATTACAACAACAATCTATTACATTACTTCTTTGTCTGTATCGGACTTGTTTGGCACTATCCTTCTTAACCTTATAAAGGGAATTTTTCACCACTCCTCATCATACCCTCTTGACATGAACATTTCCAGTTTTATTGAATTCTTCTTTCAAAATGGCCTCATTATTACACATCCTCTTAACTCTCAAAAATTCACCATATGGAAGACACTTCATAAGGTGAGAAGGACGGAAACTAGTACCATGTAGGAAACGGTTCCCATCCTGAAATTTCCTATATATTCTAGTAATTATACCTTCACGTGTACCTCCTTTTAAATGCACATCCAGAAATACCGCTTGATGGACCATATACTGCGGTATCAAATTCTAAACCAAATCTATTAGTTCACCTACAAATTGTATTCGTTTTAAGAGTTCTTTGTAAATTTTCTGAAGAATTACCCAGATACATTCCACTGAAAGATATACATAGTGTTTGAATAACATCCTTATAGTTTCATGCTGAATCTAACCACACTATCCTGCTCCCCCATGCACAGAAGGAAATTGATCATTGAATGCTTGTAGTAACAAAATATTGCATGTTTGAGGATGTTTTCAGGATTTTTACATCTGATGTGATGATAGGCGACAACATAAGCATTGTTCACCTCATACACCAGCAAAAAGTGTGCTGTTCTGTTGGATCTAAATTTTAAAACAAATGCCAGACTCCCTTTTAGAAGAAATTTTAAAAACCTCCATCAAATAGATATGGGCCAAATTCATTAACTCCTACATTAAGTGTACACAGTCTGCATTCAAGAGCAACCCTACACATTTTTTTTTTTGGTTTCTAGTTACTCAGAAGGAACATATTAAGTATAAATGTGGTCTACAGTTTGTGGTAACCCTTATGAATCCTCCTCAATATTTAAGGCTGCAAGAAAATCATTAAGAAAACCAAAATTAGGAGGAAAATCATATGAGTTATGCTTGTGTTGTCTTTTCATTCAGAATGGTGTACATATAGTGCAGATGTTAATGAATCCCAGGGAAGATATCTATCCTTGTATGAGATAAAATTTTCAGAAAGTTGTTCTTTTTTAGTCAGATATAAAATGTACTTATGATTTCAGCTAGATAGATTAGAGATTTCAGTGCAGCTCAGTATTGAATCTGAACACAATGTATTACCCTAGTTATTTTGCAGAGATTTGTTAATGGTTTATTTCTACTGCCAAATTGACATATATAGAGAAAATTAATAAACTTTACTTATAATATAATTCGAACACAAATGAGAGAGAGAGAGATTCTTGTTATGTGATGTGTTCCTTACCATGGTAGAACGTTCTTTAATCCCACAGTGGGTACCGAGTACAAAGTATGCCAGACTATTCAATGAAATAGCAGTACTTTATTATCTGACAGGAAGAATCTTAGTTACATTTAGAAATATGTTAATAAAACATTATGAGAATTAGCACAGTATTTAGGATTAAGGGAAGTAATCATTTCTGCTCCATTTCAAAATGTGCCTGTGGATGTTTAACCCGTTGTGTTTTTATTATAGCTCAGTACAAAATTTTATCACCCATGCTTGAGTTATTGATACTTTAAAAAATTAGCTTAACTTTACTGTCTATCTTTGTGACCATTAGCCTTTAGTTTATTTCCATCACCTCTTTTTTTGTGTGGCTTTTATATTATTTTTCACTTATATTCTAAGGTTTATAATATTTCCAAATTAATACTCAATATACATTTCACTGTAGACCCCACTTAGTATCTACACCTTACTGCCATGGAATAAAAGTATCTCAGCTTACTTTTCAATTAGGCAATCTCTTTTAATGCTCACATAAAAGAACAGTCTTACAAAGTGCTTCATCAAAAAAACTTCACAAAAGAATGGTCTCACAAAGTTCTTCATCAAAAAAACTTCCTGTTAATTTTAGTACCGTCTGACACAGGAATCCAGAAGGTTCATTGTTCTGAATATCCTGTTTCCCAGACTTGAATATGGCTTTCTCATTTTGCATAAATTACAATACTTCTAAAATAAATTAACTGAAAACAGAATACTCACATTCATAGACACTGACCATGGTAGAAATCTTCTTAGTATCACCATATAGAAATCTAAGTGGCTCTGTATTTGTCTTGGATCAAACTTCATGTTAAAAATGTTAAGGTTACAAAATTATATGATCATTTACAGTAAAAGTATTGCATAAGCAGTAACTGCTCAGTTATAATTTATTCATTATTTTAGAAGGAGATTGCACAGAAGTTGGTCTTATAATCAAGTTACTTTTCTCTTATACCAGGACCTGAAAAAATAAGTAACGTCTTCGTCAGAAATGACTCAACAACTTCTTTACTCCTGATGTGGACCGCTCCTTCTGGACTGCACAGCTACTACATCGTTTACATCATTAAAAACAGTGGAAATTCATCGACAAATATGACTGTAATGACAGACTCTGCAAACATAACAGGACTGACTCCTGGTGGATCCTACAATGTCAGCATTTCAGCAGTTTCTTGGGACAACACAACTGTAGGGGACAATGTAGCAACCAGTATTTCTACAAGTAAGTGCTTTTGATTTGCTGAGTCTGATTTTCCTTTCATTTATTTATTTATTTTATTTAGTTAACATTTGCTAACTGGGAAAGTCCATCTAGGACAGAGCCTATTTTCATTGGAGGCCTGTGGAGAAATGCTACAGAAGCATGTCTTTGCAATGTAGGAGGAAATTAGAGCACCCAGATGAATCCCTTGCAATGCAAGGAGTACATGCAGACTCCACACAGAAGGTACCCCAGCCAAGAATCAAACCAATTAGGTGACAATATCAACTGCTGCACCACTGTACCATCCCATGGTTTAAATTAGAAGTGTTTGTGCAGTTGTTGTAGAGTGACTTCTTTAATACCGTGACATGAGATTTTGTTTTTACCCATGCACTACATGTCAAACTCCTTTATTAGTATCCTGTTCCTTTCCAGTACTTCATTCAATTAATGTACATGTTATATTATGTTATTTCTTTTCTGTTACTTTAAGAAGTAATTCCTTAAGTTAAAATACATTTTTTCAAGAAGTCTGTAAGAAAAAGCTACTTACAGTGGTAATAATTCTGCTACCATTTCTTATATCAGTATGAATAACTTTCAGCATTGCAGATTGATATACTTTTTACTTAAACATGAAACAGTGTGGTTTTCTTATATAATACTATCAAGAATGCCTTAAGCATATGTAACACATTTCTTATTAAAGAGGTTACATGTAGATTTTGTACTACATAGTAAGTGAACTTAGCCCTGCATTTACACGGGCTGTTCCCAGTGTCAGAAAACAGTTTATAGTAATATTGTGCTTGTGTAGTAAGTGAACTTTGCTGAACATTTATTTCAAACATTCAATGATTGTGGGCTTCCCCAGGGGAAAAAATCACTTTTTAGGAATAATGTTCTTGTAGGCTTTGTATTGTTTGTGTAGCTCATGTTTTTTTGTGCAAATCCCATTATTTGTATAACGAAGGAGGTTGTCATAAGAACAGCACAGCAGTAAAATAACTGATAAAATTCATTAATGACTTTCAGACTCTTGATTCTGAAATTAATCCATTTTTAGTGGAAATTTGAATTAGTAGCTCAAGAGACAAGATTATCAGCTCACCTAGAACTAATCATTGTACAAGGGTCTTACCAGAGACAATTACCTACAAAATTATTTCAGGGTTTCTCATGCTATAAAGCATGCAACAGATGTGCTCAGACTATTTTGAAAGCTAGGCCTTCCTCTTTTTAACTTTGTCATCACCTCCTTGTAATGCCAATCTTCCCAGGCCTAGCTGTATTTTTGGTGGTTCTTGCCCTGGAACACCCATTCACTCTGTGATGTTGTCTCTTCATCTCAGTACTGAGACTATCCTACTTAATCTGTTGTGGGTTTCATCTGCTTCCTCCGCGTCTCTCAAATGCCATATTACATTTTCCAGTCAAAACCTTATTTATTTGTTACAAATAATATGTTGTTCATTCCTGTTTTCTCCTCTGAGTCTTTCTAGTTTAGAACTGCAGTCATATAACTGTTTGTGCTGCACTCATTAAAAGGCTTATGTTTAGTAGAATATACTCTTCTCTGCACTGACTGCAAAGCAAACAATGAAGCTAACAATATGTAACTAGAATTCATTAGCCACTAGCAACATATATACCTGAAGCAATTTCATGTCTGTAGTTATGAAGTATTACTGGACTAAAATGAGAGCTTTTTTATGTTCCATTGAAGAGGTCCAAAGCTGTCTCTGGACTATATACCTTTGTTCATCTTCAAGGAGACTGACCATGCATTCTTAGTTTGTGACAAGGTCATTAATGAATAAAACTTATCATTCTAAGAAATACTACAATAGCTATTCATGATGTATGTTTTGAGCTTCTAGCATATCTATCCAGACTTGCATCTAATAAAGATCTGACATTGTGTTCCAGTTTTGTTTTTTAAACTTATATTCCATAAAACCTTAAAGTCTTGCACTGTGAACTTTCTTGAGTTGCTTATTTGAAATTTAAATTGAGAAAAGCATTCACTTGTATAGAAAATGTGCACATTTTTTCATTCTGATGTAATGTCATATGTTACATTTTTCTACCTAGAAGATATGCCATATTTCCTAATGGAAAGTGAGTATAATGCACAAGGAAGCTGACTTATGTTTAAGAGCAGTTATTACTGTGTGCACTTGACAGCCTGATGAATAATTCAGAATTTTTTCTTTGGATATTCAAGTTTAAAATGGAGTTATTCCTGACAATTCATCCTTTTATTCTACCTTGTATTTTGCTACAGAATTTCACTACAGCTTGCTATCATTACAGGGAGTTTTCTTAACAGCTTGTTTTCATTGATTAAAAAATAATGTTTGCTTTCTAAAATATTTATTGTTATCACAGCTGATACAGTGACAACTTGTAGTAAAGATTTTGTGCAGAGGTTCTGCATTACATACCACATGGTAAGTTTCTTACCCATTCCTACTGGAGCAAGACTTTCATGTGTCATACCTATACACTGTATATGAAATGGCATTTTGGTTTTCTAATTTGAAAATTTTTAATATATTTTCAGGATATTTTTTAATATCTTATTATGAAACCTAACCTTGAAATTTATTCTTAGGGATCTCAGTGCAGCAAAGTTCTATATTACTTCAGATTTCATTGTTCTCTGTTCCCAGCCAATGCAGAGAGAGAGAGATTTAGTAATGCTATGATTGCGTTCAGGATAAAAACAGTACTTTCTGTTTTGAAATATATGGAATTTTTAGTTCTGACTTCATTAATCTTCTGAACATATATGCTTGATATGTGATGTATTCTGTTTCCTGAAGTGAAGTGTTACACCAACGTCACATCCAAATCAACTATAATGGAACTTTCCAGCCTGCCAATCTGATATATAGAAAACATTTTGTTTAATGTCCTAAATGTTCAATATTGTCTCTTCTTGAGTTCTTAACATGACTTTCAGGGCTTATAATAGATCATCTATACACAATGTGCCCTTAAGACTTCATATCCGTAGCTAAGATTGTCAGTGCAGCTTCATGTTACATGTAATTTACTGAACATTGCAGCACCCCTCAATATAATGATTTTATTTTATGGCATTCTTATAGAGTCAAACCATTGCTTTATATGGTGTAATATATGTATTTTTTTACTGTTGATAAAATGACAACTCAGTCGAGATATATTATGATTATGTGCTGCTTTCTACACCTTGCACCCACATCATTTATTCTCCCCAGTGGAATTGTGTAGAATATAATATGCCAGACTGTATAAAAAATTATATACACAGCAGACTTATTCAGAAAGGCAGTCTGAGTCCATTCAATCCAACCACCATTTAATTAGGACAACTTTAAGTGTTAGAGGCATCTGGTCTTCTGTGTATATCTTAGCCTGCATAGTGACTAGTTTGAAGGCAAATGGTACAGTGTCCTAGTTCATAAGCAATAGCCTTATGGTCTGTAAGCCCTCCTCCACTGACATCCTGCTGGTTAGCTTTTACTCTCTCCTTCCATTAATAGATACTGGCATTTACTCCTACTATTGAAACTATTTTGTTCTCTTATATTTTTCTTCATTTCTTCTAGACATGTTACTCCCATTACTTATATCATCCTGTCTTTAGTGGATCTGCATGCCTTGAAGGAAGTCACCCGATCTTCCCCCTTCCTTTCTTATTTATTGTTGCCTGAGACAGTTAATACACAAATTAAACCTCTGAGCTAACATTTGCACACAGTCAGCATCGATTCAGTGCACTCTGCTGTCTCTTTGTTGTGCTTTTATTTTTCCATAGACATGTCCCTGCAAGCAAATAGATATGTATGTAACACTGAGGACTGCAGTTTGAACACTAGTCTGTGGGCTATATTTGCATGTAAATTAGAAATATTATGGTAACCTAAGACAAGGAAATTTGTCCACCATAATAGCTCTATTTTCTTGGACCACAGCAGTCCCATTCTTACTTTCTGCTTTAACTGTGTTCAGTTCATGTTTTTAGCAGTCCACTGTCTCCTTTACTTACGTTTATTTCTCTTCTTGTGGAAACCCATTTGAGTTCTCAGCCAGTATTTTTCCTGAGCTGAATTTCTGCATTCTGGCTTATATTTTCTCATTGTTTTGCTGGCCTGTAGGGGTTGAGGCAGGCTTTTGGAAAGCCATAGAAACATCTTCACATTACACAGTTGTTCAGTCAAGTGCAGTTTTTTACTGTTATCACCATTAGTCAGGTCGAGGTGATACTGGACTAACTCTTGCACTAAAATTGTGTCCTAGAGCAATAAAACCAAGTCATTCATTTACTAGCACACATGCCTTTTAAATTGCATTTTCCTTTTACTTATCTCTCTGCAGATTTGTGGCTGTTCATATTAGGTCATTGATTGTGTTCTCTGTCTCTTGACAAGTTTTCAACCCACTTTGTTCACCCTCTGTAATGCTCAGCTTCACTCTGCCCCCTCCCCTACCCCCAAATCCCATACACCCCCTCTTACTCTTCATTTATATTTCCATAGCACCACTCACATATTTCTCTGATATTATCAGTTCCTTCCAGAAGGAAAACAATCAATACAGTTGGTCTCAGTACTAACACCCACTCTTGTTTACCACCAAAGACTATCTCATAGATTGTCTTAATCTTGCCTCCTATAACTATCAAATTACAACTCTATAACCAATCCACTACTCTCCTAACATGTTTTATCCTAATTTATGACAAGGTTGAAACCCAAATTAAATAAGATGCCCCTTTGTCAAATTATTTTACTGTTTATTCTTATTCTACTAACCCTTATCACCATTTATTAAATCCGCCTCCTTCAAATACTTAGGACTTCAGCCAGTCCTCACAAAGAATATCAACATCTATCTAGCCTTTCTGTCTCCATAACACACCCTCTCTCTACAAACAAACCACATCTGATTTATTTTAAAATTAAGCATCCACATCTATGATTAAATCAAGACCAAAATATAACTGACCGTACTCTTCCCTCTGCAAAATATCAATTCAGAAAATTAGTGGAGATATTCACTCAGCCCTGGTCCCACTGTTCATAAAACCATCACTTCCAACCCCAAAATAAACTGCCTAATACATCAGCAAAAAAACAGAATCCAAACTCACCTTACTAAATATGAAGCTAAGAAGTATGTGAGATAAAATCCATGACATACATGCTTACCTTGCCAAATATACTCCTGATGTAGTCATAGCTACTGAAACTTGGTTAAAAAAGCAATAAAGAATAATGAGATCACCCCCAGGATACAATATACTCAGGCATGACAGAGAAAGCAAGCATGCAGGTGGTGTAGCAATCATCTATAAAAATTCCCTAACCATTACCTTACTTCTACAGGAAATATCAAAATGTAACCATGCTGAACTACTGACAACACTCCTAAAAATCAACAGTAGGAAAACTGAATGTTAACAGCAGTTTATATACCACCAGGGAATCACATTGATACTGCTGAAAGCATCCTTCATTGGCTATCCCAACAAATTAACCATTAAACTGTAATACTTTGATACTTAAATATCGACAGGCAACTCATAAATTCCACTACCCCCACTAATTCCATAAATTTGTACAACTTCAGACAATTTATAACCACACCTACTAGGATCAGTAAAACTTCAGGGAGACACTCAACATTAGACTGGATTCTTACAAACAAACCAGACAGACTGACAAAAGTAATCTGCCTCTCAGCATAAGTGACCACATACCAACATATGCTATTAGAACTCTCAGTAATCTAGATAAACATATTATTTGTAATCAAATATGAAATATAACTAATTTCAGTAAAGGTGTTTTCAATAAAACACTAAAAAATATCACTGGAATGTACTTAGAACAATGCCGCTTGATACACTTTATTCTTACAGACCTTAAATAATCTAGCACCAGTACATAATAAAAGACTGAAGTCCAACCCCGCACCATGGCTGACAAAGGAAACAATAAAAGTCATGATAAAAGGGATAAAACCTGAAAAAACTGATATGAAAATAGAACTGAAAATATCTTCCAGCAATTTAGACATCTTAGAAATCTTGTAGTACTCTATGTCAAACAAGATAAGCAAGCATACTATACCAGCCTATAAGACAGACATATAAATAACCCAAAACGTGTTTGATCATCATTAAATAAACTACTCTACCCTTGCAAGACCACTAGTCCCTTTCCAAAATCAGACAATACAACAGACTCTATCCATATACAGTTTAATTCCTACTTTATACAATCAGTATTATCTCTGTTAGACACTAACACATCTGCCTTGTCACTCTACCCCTATCGAGTCAAAACCACTTACAACTCTTCAATTTTAGCTCAATACCTTCCTCACTTGTAAAGAAGTTGCTTCTTAAACTAAAACTTACTTCTGTAGCTGTAAACCAACTACCATCAGACTATGTAAAAATGACTACAGAAGTCATAGCCTTCGCAGTTCTATAGTAATTAATTAGTCCATAGCAGGAATATACATCCTGTCACTGTGGAAAAAATCCTACATCATTCCACTACACAATGGTGGCACATCTATAGAGTTTAATAACTACAGACTGATAGTGATTCTCTCCCCCTCTCCAAAATATTACAGAAATGCATCCACATACAGCTGATGCAATACGCAACCTCAAATAACCTGTTCTCAGAAACACAACATGGCTTTAGGTCCCAGCACAGCACCACTATTGCACTACTACATTTTACCAGTACACTCAAACCACTACTAATAAATGAAGTAACCCAACTAAAAACACTGAAAAAATACCTGTCTGCAAAGGACTCTCTCTATCCTGTTTATGCACCATGTGGTACATCGGACAACAAGCACCTTTCTGTAACAGTGATGGCTTTTATGAGTTAAAGTTGAGAGCCCAAGGTCCAAAGCCAAAAAAATAGTGTAAAAATAAGTGCTTTTGTTATTTTTTAAGTAGAACTTTTTCATATTACACACACTAAAAAGCCACAATCTTTTAAAATGTGAATAAACCAGTCACAATGCTTGGTGCAGTAAAGGCTGAATATTTAAAGGAACAGCACCTCAAATTCAACTTGAATCACTGAAATATATTAAATAGTAACAGTTGCTCCGATAAAAAGTAACAATCTCAACAATAAATATTTAGGAAAAATATTGTTGCCACTTTGCTCACTGCTGGAATAAAAATGAACAAAATGACAGTGCAGCATTCAAAGTTCATCTGCTCTAATATGCATAAGCTAGACAGAGAAATCCTGTCACTTAAACCAGGGGCTTGTATTGCATTCAGTAATACCTGCCAGTAAACTTTCCTGGTCTACAAAAACATTGACCAGTTACCTCCTTGTGGGTTAAAATGTCTCCAACACACAAAAAATAGATTTGTTGAAAATAGTGCACATGCCAGCATGTTTCCCTAAGGCGTTAGAAATGCTCTTAATTTTAATAGCATAACGATGTTCCTATATCCTGCATTTCAAACGTTTCTCAGTTTTTCCAATGTAAAAGGTCAGGCAGGATAAGTATGTTGCCAAGTAAACCACACCACTAGACCTGCAATCATAGGAGTCTTCTATACTACTTACTTTTGGATAATTGCCCACCACAATATTGGGTGTCTCACTGATAAACCAACACTGTTGTCCACCATTGTACTGGGTATCTCATTGATAAACTGACACTATTTACATGAACCACACTTTTTCACACGTTTGCCATGGGGTTGTTTAAGGGGCTTGCACGTATGGCATTCAGGTACATGCTTGATACTGCTGCCTTTTTTGTACACAATTTTTGGGTGTTCTGCATTTTTTCAGTTAACCCAGACACAGCGAAAACATGGCTCCAGTTGTTATCAAGCATGGCCCTAATAGCCCCATCATTATGGTGATAAGTCAATGCCATGGCGTTAAAAATATTTATTATCTAACTCCTTATACTTATTAGATGGTTCTTAACCACATTAGAGTGGCCTGTAGTCGGTATGCCTATGCTCCTGTATAAAGGTAATCTGTTTGTCTGTTATAGTAACAGGTTAATCCCTGTCAAGGACATTTTCTTGGGCTGTATCAGCTCACTGTTGAAGACACTGTCTTCCTTAATGAGCCTAGATAGACAAATCATTTGCCCTTTAACATGATTTTTCTTTTGCCAGTAAGGACGGAAGCTGTTAAAATGCAAGTAGCTGTTAAAGCGTGTAGGCTTCCTATAGACAGATTCATATACACACTTACTGTAATTTTTGTATACCTTAACATTCAAAAAATTACTCGTGTCAACCTCAACATGATGTGTGAATGATAAGAAAGCAGTGGTAGAATTAATATAATCAATGAATGAACTAATAGATTCAAAACTACCTTTCCATAAAATCATATCATCCAGGTATCTGAAATATTTAATAACATAATCTTTAAATAATAAAGGAAAAATATTGTTCCTTTCCCACCACCAGAGTACAATATTGGCAAAATTGGTGCAGCAAAAGCCCCCATAGCTATACCCCTTATCTGTTTAAAAGTTTCATTATCAAACATCATAAAATTATTTTTAAGTACCAATCCCATAAGTGCGTGAATAACCTATATCGATGAATAATCCAGGGAAGTACCCATGGTCAGGGCTTCTTCATGTGAAATTACTAAGAATAAATCTTTAACATCAATGCATAAAAAATAATATCCTTAAAAAATTCACACTTAGACAATTCTTTCAAGAAATGCCATGAGTCAACTAAAACATGCAGTTTATTAAAAAAAGCCCTTAAGTTTGTGGTCCAAAAATTTGTTGAGAGGCTCTGTCTCTGACCCCCTAGCAGTTAATATGGGTCTTAGTTGGTGGTCAGCCAAATCTCTGTGGACTGTATGGATGCCACATATAGATGGTATGTAGGGCTTTTTAACTTGGAGGTAATTAATATACTAGGGCTGAAAAGAAAACTCTTAAAAACACGCCATTTAAATCCAAATCAATTCCATCATGTGCTATGTTTAACTCATTATGAGAACTAGAGGTAGAAAATGTTCCATAATGCAAATAGTTCATCATTTTGCCAGCATAGGTTAAATAGTCCACAATCACCAATACCTCCCTTATCTGGTTTCATTATACACAGTTTTTTGTTGTTCTTAAGTTCTTGTAACAAGTTGTCCTTCTCCTTGGTTAGATTCCACTTGCAATATCTATTAAACTCATGGAACTTATCCCTCATTTCTGATTTGCAAAGTCTTTCAAAGAGGGCAACTGGAAGTAAGAGGGGTGGGTTAAAGGTGCTTTTCCTTTTCAAGTCAGGAGCTGTATCTAAATCAAAACCATTGTCCAACAACAAACTTTGATTATTCTGGTGAACAATTTTAGTTCTAAAATAGTGTCCATCAGATTAAAGTTACTTGTAGGGATAAAAGTAAACCCTTTAGAAAACAAGTTCCCATACTGGTCAGTAATTTGAATGTCATTATAACTGAACATTTTGTTCTGCTCTCCTCAATAGGACTTCATAATATTCTTTGTTGTGGTTCCTTAGTTACCTATCTGAAAGTTAACAAAATGTTAAATGGCAATCAACCTACTAATTCTTTCAGGCAGTTACTACAGGTGCCCCCTCAGGGTTCTATCCTGGGTCCTCTGCTATTTAATATATTCATTAATGACCTCCACTCCTCCACTCTTCATGCTAGTTTAGCTCCATATGCAGATGAATCAACATTAATATGTGGGGCCTCAACAATAAATAAGCTAGCTTGAAGCCATTACCCAAAAATATTTCTTCTCCGTAGAAACATAGCTCAAAGAATCAAACCTCCTACTGAACCCCAAGAAAACTGTTAATGCTTTTCGCCTCAGAAAGTTGCAAAAAGCAAAAGCAATCTTTTACCACAAAGCCAGCAAAGAATACTGTCACTGACACTGTAACTCACATTAAACTTTTAGGCATTTTAATAGATGATAAACTCAAACATGATCACCATATATTGCACACCAGTACAGCTATGCACAAGAAACTAGGCTTCCTTTATAGGAACTCTGGATTCCTTACAGATACTGCAAGAAAAACTGTAGCCACTACCTGCTTACTGCTGACTCTTATATGCCACTCCTGTCCTAAGAAACATAAACAATACTCCGAGAAAGACACTTGCCTCCTGCTATAATAAAATAGCTAAATATGCCACCGGTCTTTCTCATAGGACACACCATTGTCTTAGCTTAAAGCTATTAAACTGACTTGACCTGCACAACTATCTAACCTATTCACAACTGACTACAGCACACAAACTCAGTCCTCATCCAGTAAAATGCCCTGCACTACAAAACATATTACTTCTCTACTGTCCAGCAAGGGACTTCTGTTCTAGCAACAACTTTGTATTACTTACAAACAAGTCAAGTAATATGGCAGGAAAGTCTCTCAACTCCCAGTGCATTGCTAAGCTCTGGAAGAGTATACCCACACAAATAAAACTATCCGACAAACTCAGTAGCTTCAAATTACTGCTTAAACAAATCTTAACCAATCCTGTCCTGTTCATCCTCATCATAGGGTTAAAACGTTTTTACTGTACAATACTATCCAAACAATCTCCTTAAATATTATCAACCTCTTACGGAAATGACAAAACAGATTTTATACATAACTGCTGCCTGGACAATCCACTAAGTTGCATGTGTGTTTTCTCTTTAGTAACTTCCACCTCTGTAAAATCTTAAAATGTATATGTATGAATGTAATACTGTTTGTGTGCAAGTGGAAATAGAAATGTAACTACTGTTTGTGTATAAATGTAAATATTAATATGTAACTACTCTGTGTTTGACTGGAACTCAGTATAATGCAATGTAAGCAAATGGAGCTTTTCTTCCCGGGCCACGTCTGAAAATGGTTGTTACCTAGTCGGACTTTCTTGGTGAACAAAGACAAATATATACATTATATTTGTACCTGTCTGTTAAACACAGTATTCCAGTTCCTCTTTAAGCACTTTTTATAAATTTTCTGAAGAATTGTCCAGAGACATTCCACTGCAAGATACAGATAGGACTTGAATTACATCCTTACAGTTTCACACTGAATGTAACACACCATCCTGCCTCCCTACTTACATAAGTATATTGATCATGGAATGCTTGTAGTAATCAGGACTTGTACTTCAGATGTGACGATAGCTGACTACATATGTATTGTTCATCTCTAATGCTTTCCATTCCAGAAAAATGTATGCTGTACTGCTGGATCCAAATTTTGTATCAAATGCCAGGTTGCCTTTTTTTACAAGATTGTGCAAGCCTCAGACAAATAGATATGGGCCAGATTCATTAACTCCTACACTGTGTACATAGTCTTCATTCAGTAACATCCCTACACATTTTTTGTGGTTCCTAGACACTCAGAATGATTACACTAACTGTACATGTAGGCTACACTTTGTGGTGTCCTTTAGGAATCCCACTCAGTATTTAAGACTGCAAGAAAATCAGTAAGAAAGCCAAAAGTAGGAGAGAGATGGTATGAATTAGTGATGGCTGCTCACTCAGAATGGTTTACGCTTAGTGTAGGTGTTAATGAATCCCAGAGAATATCTCAGTCGTATGAGAACTCATGATAACATTTGCAGAAAACTGTTTTTGCGTAGTCAGATTTAAAATGCATCTGTGATGTTAGTTCTACCATTAGAGAATTCAGTGCAGCTCAATATCGAAACTGAACACAGTGTACTAGCCTGGTAATTTCACAGAGATTTGGTAATGGCATATCTCTACTAACAAAACAATTTGAAATTTCTGGAGAAAACAATTCATAAACTTTACTTCTGATATAATGAAAATATAAATGATAGAGCAAGAGAGAGATTCTTGTAATGTGATATGTTCGTCACCATGGTAAAAAGTTCTTTAACCCCCCACAGTGGGTACTGAGTACACTGCATTCTAGACTATCCAATGAAATGACAGTGATTAATGTCTGTCAGTCAGAATTTTAGTTACCTTTTCAGAAGTCTTAATAAAACATTATGAGAATTACCACAATATTTAGTATTCAGGGAAGTAGCCATTTCTGTTCCATTTCAAAATATGTCTGTGACTAGTGTTTTACCCTTCGGGTTTTAAGGCTCAGTATAAAATGTGATACCACATACTTGAAATACTGATACTTAAAAAGTATTTTACTGAATTGTTTGCCTTTGTGACTGTTTACCCTTTAGTGTATTTCCTTCACCTCCCTTTTTTATGTCCTATATATCATGTGTCACTTAATATATCTTAAGATTTATAATACTTCCAGTTTATTACCCAACATATACTGTTCATTAAAGACCCCAGTTATTATCCACTCCTTACTGTCAGGGAACAGAAGTACCTTGGCTAATATTTCAATCAAGGGATGTCTTTTTATGCTACAGAAAACAACAGTCTCACAAAGTGATTAATCAAAAAAAACTTGTAAATTTTGATACCATCTCGGATAGAAAGCCAGAAGGTCCATTGCTCTAAATATCCTCATTCCTAGACAGGAATATGGCCTTCCCATTTTTGCATGTAACACTATACTTCTATAGCAACTGAATTGAAAACGGAATACTCAGATTCAAAGACACTGATCGTGGGAAAAACCTTCATTGTACCATCATATAGAAATCTAAATGGCTCTATGTTAAATACCTTAAGCTTACTAACTCACATTATAATTTACCATAACAGTATTGCATAAGCAGTAAATTCATAATTGTAATTTATTCCTCATTTCAGAACTGTGCTGAGGATGGCCTTATAATCAAGTATTTTCTGTTATACCAGGAGCTGAGAAAATAACTAACCTCTCTGTCAGAAATAACTCAATGAATACTTTATTCCTGACATGGACTGCTCCTTCTGGACTGCATAGCTACTACATTCTTTACATTTCACCAAATTCAATAACAGTATTTAATAAAATGTATAAAAAACAATAAAACTTGTGCTAAGCACTTTTGTCCATACAAGACTTCGTCAAAATACTGGTATCAACCGTAAGCTCAGAGGGTTACAGCTAGATAACATATTTTTTAGAGAACATATTGTTGTTAGGAAGCGGGTCCCTAAGGGACTATATTTGTGGAAATTTCCAAATGACTTGGACTCAAATTCTACTTTGTATACTGAATTGATTAACTTATTTGACCAGTGTGGACTTGAACTGGTTGAACTTATTATGAAGGACAGTCAGTGAAAGAAGATTATTTAATTCAAGAACTTAAAGTAGTTGATGACAGATTAAAAAAAAAGAGTTGTTGTTTAATTCTGATGTTGTGAAATACAAAGACTTTTTTATAGGTAGATAAATATGTTAACACTGTTATGAGAGGAAGCTTAAAAAAATTAGATAGAGGCACTACTGAACATGAACAGGGACTGGCTTACCCTTTCCCTATTAAATCACCACCCAACAACCGAGCAGGTGTAGAGAATGAAAACAGACCTAATGGTGACAGTTATAATAATTTAAATACTGACAGCCTGGATACTTTTTTATCCATGGAAGAATTTCCCCCGTGGAGGAGATCAGAGAGATGTCCCCTCACCATGTTTCCAAACCCCAGGATTGGTGATTCCCCAGTATAAGAGATACTACAAGTTCAGGGACTGGAAAGCATCCAGAGGATGGGGAAAAAGGAAGGGAAGCTAGAATTAACCACAGTTATATCTAGTTTAATTTTTAGCCATAATATTATAGCTCATACTTTATATGACTACAATATTTTAACTACAGTGGATTGTTTTTTTTCTGAGTTACATTTTGACCTTTTTAAAAAAGGGTTCATTTTTGTTCCTGATCATAGGGGAGATGTTGTGGACATTTGGACTTAAAGTTTTTTGTAAGGAAACTGAATTTATCTCACATATTTCATGATTACCATTTATTTGACTTAGTGACTGAGAGAGATCTGTTCATTCCCAGTACTTATAATTCTCCTTTGCAGCCCGCATTAAGTGCTTTTAAAAAGTCGTCTGAGAACAAGATATATGGTACTTTTGATCATCAACCAAAAAAGCACTTTAATTTAAAGAGGTGAGATAAGATAGTTGAAAATTTTTTTCCCAGGAGAGTTCAGTGAGAATCATGAAGCCAGATAAAGGAGAGGGTACTGTGGTTTTGGGTAAGGTTTTATACTTAGGTAAAATGTTGATTTTATTACACAACAATTTGAAGTATGGGATGGTTTCCCTGAATGACATACATATAGTGTATAGAAAGATAGATTCATTTTTGTATGATGCCTTAATGCAGGGCAACTTGTCTGTTGAGGATTACAGTTTCATGTATATGGCTAAACCCAGAGTTTTCTTAATTGTTGGCATCCCAAAGATCCATAAAGTCATCTATGATCTCTTCTCAGACTCATTGTCTCAGTTCATGGAACAAAAACTCATTCTGTTGCTGCATATTTAGACAAAAAGTTGAAACCCTTTTTGGACTTCTGTCCTCATATACTGAAAGATTTGTGAAACTTCCTGAGAAATATTACTGGTGATAATTGGCACCAGGACCTTAACTTTATAACTACTGATGTTATAGAAATTTTTGAAAGTATTCCACATGAGCACAATTCTAAACTGTCCAGATTTCCCCAGAATGCCCAGATTTTTTTCTTCATATTTCTGGTCTACTTCTCCTAAAACAGTTTTTCTTCCAAATTGCTGGCAAATCATTGAGGAATAAATTTAGAAAACAATGGCAGACATTTGAATTTCATACCTCATACTCTTCTGAAAATTTATGCTAATGCTAAACATGTTATTCTATCAACTTTCTAAGTTTATAAGAGAAATATTTAAAAAATGTCCCTATTTTGTGGCCTTTGTCCCCCCATTATTTATGGCTTTGTCCAGATTTCTTGCTCAAAGAGGTTGAGTGGTATGCACATGAGGTTGGTCTTGAGTAGTTTTGAGAAACCATTCTATAAGGTGAGTTCATTGATCAAAGTAAAATCAATTTGAAGGTAGACCTGATGGAAATAATATTGAATAAAAGTTTCTTGTATTTTGAAGGAGAATATTTTAAACGACTGAAAGGTGTGGCTATGGGGGCAACTTACGCCCCCATTTTTGCTAACATGGTAATGTGGAGGTGGAAACTGAGTTTATTCTTAGTTGTAATTATTCTGAGTGTTGGAATAGTTATTTCAGATTTTTGGAAGACATCTGCATTTTTTGGTTAGATACTGTAGATCCATATGCATGTGTATATATCTTTAATAAACTATCCAAGGGCTTACACAAATGTATAAATACTGAGCACATGCAAGTCAGACTGCCATTTTATAGTTAGCTATTAAGATGTGAACATGTATGTATGTAAGCTCTGTCAGTTAGTCCATTCATATTTAGAGATTCAGCTATCCATCCTGATGTATTTCTGCATATTAAAGCAGCTAAATGAAACCCCAAGCCTTCTTAATATTTGTAACAGAGATGAGCGAGTAACATGGTGTCAGAACCAGGATTTCTAAAAGGCCATGAAGTAAAAATCGGCACTTCTAAAGGGCATGGGCCAGAAAGTGAACCAGAGGCAAAATCGAGCAACACAGTTATTATTAGAGCAGTAAATCATTCCCATTATTTGCAAACTTTGCAAATCAGGTCAGAAACAAATTTCAGGTACTAAATCAAGCTCAGCACTATTTTCTTTCATATAATATGAAAAGGGACATACAGAACGCTTTAAAAGATATATGCACAAACTGATATGTGTTATGTTGATAAAACTATTTGAATTACTATGGAAAATGTTTGAAATAGCATTCAAATTGCACAAAATGAATAAAATAAGGAGAAACGACCACATTTTCACAACACATATGTATTTCATATTCAGCAAAGCCATTCAAGTTTTCAGAAGTGTATAAAGTGTTCACATGTCTGTGCAGTGTTACAGTAAAGTTATTTTGCAAAGTACAGCCATTACAGGGGCATATTTCACAGAGTGTGGCCATTACGGAGCATATTTTGCAAAGTAAAGTACTTCAAAATGTTTATTGTACATTTGGATGTTGTTATAAGCTCACAGTACTGCTTGTTCATACATAATTACAAGGGCCATATTTTCAGTGTGTTTGTGTATACTTTGTGGGCATGGCAGATGGATTTTGTAATCCCAGTGCACTTGCTTTTGACAGTAATATTGCTGAGAAATGGAGATTGTTTGAGCAAGAGTACAACATTTTCATACAAGCTGTGTTTTCTGATAAAGATGATTGTATGAAAGCATTTACTCTACTTAATTTAGCTGGGCGTGCCTTCGTTGAAGGTTGAACGTCGAGCTGGCACCTCGACGTTCGTGAAAATCTACTGCCAATCATTAGCAGACCGGATTTCTGCTGTGGTGACCCTTAACTGGGAAAAGCCGAAAGACAACAACTCCTCTACTTAATTTAGCTTAGTCAGAAGCTATGTAAAGGAAACGTTCATTTGTGTATGCACCTGCTATTTATGATGGAGAAGCTAAAAACCATCATATTGTTGTACAGGTTGAGTCAATAGAGCACTCTGAGTACTTAAAATGTAAATTTAGAGGAAATGTGTAACCCCCAGACAAATGTTACTATGGCGAGCACTTATTTTACACAGGGGATCAAAAGCCAGGTGAAACGTTTGCTGCATATATAACTGACCTGAGAAATAAAGCTAAGACGTGTAGATTTGGTGACTTAAGGGATGAGTTGATAAAGGACAGACTTGTGTGTGGCATAAAAGATGATGCTTTAAGAAAGATTTTGCTTCATGACCAAGATTTAACTTTGAATAAGGCCATTGAGACTTGTCAGATATACAAGCTTACAGGGAAGCACACAGATATGCTTACAAATGAGAGCACCTTTAGAAGGCACAGTGATAAAACTCATGTTCATAGTATGCAGCACATGGTTAAGAGAAACAGGCCCAAGCACATGGAAGCTACAGGGGTTATCAGGGAAGGCTGCAAGGCTCCTCAAAGCTTCCTCTAGCACATTCCAGAAACTGAGCAGTCTGTGAAGCATAAGAGTGAGTCAGCAAACTCAAAGCAAGGGCCCCACCCAAATTTCATTGACAAACAACTGTCATAACGGTGACAGTAATCATGAATCTAAAAAGGAGAAATGTTTAGATTTTGGTCAGCAATGCCACAAATCCAATAAATTGAATCTTTTCAGAAGTTTTTGTTAATCAAAAGGCCCTAGTAATTTCATTAAAAGGGAACACTTTAAGAAACAAGTTGATCAGTTAGACAGTGGCAAGTCCAATATTTATGGTGATGGTGTGTCGGTGCTTCATGAAACAGTTAATGCAGTTGATTTAAGGGTTAAGAATAAAGTATTTCATACTGATCGGATAAATGGCAAACCCGGACTTTAAACCAAAGGCTCAGTTGTGCTTTCATGCTTCTTCCAGCAGAGCAAAAAAAGCTACAACTTATTTAATTTGGACAAGAGGCACGTCCCATCATTATTAGGGCTCACAGACTCTCTGAAAATGGGACTACTTTCATTTAACAAGAAAGTCCACCATGTTAGCTTGAAAGACCACTACACTAATTTTGTCCAGTACATTTTGTCTACCTATGCTGATCTTTTCCAAGACAAACTAGGCAAACTTCCAGTTGTGTACTCCATGAAGTTAGACCCAGAGGTCAGTCCAGTGGTCAGGCCAGTATGTAAAGTTCTGATAGCCATGCAGAACAGAGTCAAAGCCCAGTTAGACAAAATGGTATGACAAGTTGTGATTTGCTCAGTTGAAACTCCAACTGAATGGGTATCCTCCATGGTGGTATCTGATAAGAAAAGCTCATATGACATCAGAATATGTATTGACCCACGAGATTTGAGCAAATAAAAGACCTCATCAACCTAATGCACACAGTCAAAGAATTTATAGCCTTGATGCCACATGCTACTATTTTTTTTCGATCTTTAATGCAAAGAGTTAATTTTGCCAAATTCAGCTTGACAAGAAATCATCAATGCTCACTACATCCAGTACTCCATTTGGCAGGTACAAATTTTTGAGAATGCCTTTTGGGTTAAACTCTGCAAGTGAAGTCTTTCAATGAGCAGTGATGCACATTTTTTCTAGATATCCCTGTGCTAACATAGTAGACGACATACTAGTAGGAGGACGTGATGAAACCGAGCATGACAGAAACCTCAACAAAGTTCTAGAAATGACATGTCAAGTGAATCTTAAGCTCAGTCCACACAAATGCAAATTCAGACTTTGAAATCTTTCTTATGTTGGTCACTTATTTTCAGGTACAGGCCTATGACCAGCCACTTCAAAGCAAACAGCCATTCTCGAGATGCCAGCTCCAGACAATGTTCAAGCCCTACAATGTTTTCTTGGCATGGTCAACTACCTAGGCAAGTTTATTCCAGACTTGAGCCAACTTTCTGCACCACTCAGAGAGCTGTCACATAAAGATGTATCTTGGTCTTGGTTAGAGCAACATCAAACAGCATTTGATGTCATGAAAGAGAGAATTGCTAGCCCTCCAACACTCAGATACTACGCTGTTCGCAAACCAGTAACACTTTCCTGTGATGCTTTAAAATTTGGTCTTGGTGGAGTCGTTCTGTAAGAAGATTAACCTGTTGCCTATGCATCAAAAACTCATACCCTAACTGAACAGAAATATGCTCGGATTGAGAAAAAATTTTTAGCAATTGTGTTTGCATGTTCCAAGTTCCATGATTGTTTATGGCAGACCTATCCAGATTGAAACAGATCACCAACCATTAGTCACAATACTGAGAAAGCCAATGCATTCAGCTGCAGCCCATCTGCAATGTATGATACTAAGATTGCAGAAATACAATTTCATTCTTGTCTACAAGAAAGGCAGACTTCTTTATCTTGCTGATACATTGTGGAGATCGCCCAGGAATAACACAGAACAGAAAGAAAATCAACATTCTCATTTGTTTGATGATTTTAAAGTCATGGAAGTGTGTAATTTTTCTTCCACATGTCTCGATGAGCTGAGAGATCACAGAACTACAGATCCAGTTTTGCAAATTTATCATTCAAGGATGGCCATCAAAGCAATATAGTTTATCTAAAGAACTGCAACCTTATTTTCCATACAGAGATGAGATTTTGGCTGTTAAAGGTGTCATTATGAAAGGTCTGAAAGTTATTGTTGCAACATCTTTGCAACCTGACTACATTACTATTTTGCATCATGGTCACCTAGGAACCGAATCTACCAAAAGAAGGGTGAGAGAACTAGTATTTTGGCCTTCTATGTCACAAGACATTGAGAGATCACTTCTATGTTCTGTGTGTAACAGTACAAACCCACATCAACAGAAAGAACCACTTCATCTTAACTAGATTCCAGACCTACCTTGGTCGACAGTGGCTACCGATATTTTCGAGTGGATTGGTCAGCATTATTTGGTGTTAGTAGACTCTTACTCCAATTGGTTCAAGAATGACCTACTTCCCAACCTAGCATCATTACTAAGATGAAGCATCAGTTTGCACCACACAAAGTTATTTCAGACAATGGCATGCAGTTTACAAGCTAACAGTTCAAAAGATTTGCTGAAGAAAAGAATTTCACTCATGTCACTAGTAGTCCAGAGTATCCGCAGTCAAATGGTTTAGCAGAACATGCAGTGCAAAGTGCAAAACAGTTACTTGAGAACTCAAACCGAGTCAATAGTAATGTTTTCCTGAATCTCTTAAATCTCAGAAATGTTCCTCGAGACAAACATCTTGGTTCACCTGCTCAGAGACTTCTGTCGAGACAAACCAGAGCCACATTACTAATCAGTTATCAATTGTTGTTTCCATGAGTCAAGAACAACAGATCAGTAAAAGCCAATTTGTTAAAGAAATGCCTAAACCAGAAGTCCTACTACGATAAGACCAGCAGACCACTCAATCCATTACAAAAAGGAGAGGTGGTAAGGATGCAAACGTCTAAAGGTTATGAACGGATTGGTGTCATGAAGAATATTGGTCCAGAGCTGAGATCATACATTGGGATCTATATCAAAATGTTGAACTTACAAAAGTTTGATCATTATAATATCAAACCCTTATGTCCGAAACCCAAAAAAAATGAAAGCACAGAACAGTGATGTTTTTTCCCCAGAGAAAAAAAATCGCTGTTCCATGATAAAAAAAAAAAAACTTAACCTTAAACTTAAACTGAAGTGGGGGGCTTCATCCCGACACCCCCCAATGTGGGGGACTGTGCCTGCCACACCCCCCTACTTAAATATACCAACTCTGAGATCGCACCACAGTGGAGGAAATAGCAAATCCCTGAAAATGGCCCACCGATTTTTTTTTTCCCTGGGAAAAAAGTCGATGCGCCATGGCTTCGCTATTTTCCACTTTCTGACTTTAGGGTTCGATATTACAACATTCTAATTTGTTTTAGCTTGACAGTGTAATATAGACCCCATACATTGTAGAATCAGAAGGAGGAATCTTCAGGCAGAATCTGAAACATTTGAGACCGGTGTCTGAACCTACATCACAGCAAATAGCCTGTGAGAGAGAGACTGTTTATCTCAGAGTGAGTCATCTGATGTCCCAGTTCAAAAGGAAGTTCTAGAGGAAACAACTGGAGAGGCCACAGAAATATCTCACTAAATGAATCACAGGCCTAAAGCAGATGCCCTATGCTGACCGCCTTAGAAAACTCCAGCTATACTCTGTCGCATATTGTCTACTCAGAGGCGATCTCTGCTTAACATACAAGGCCATGTCAAACCCAGAGCTGTTGGACATGCTACACTTAAAGAAATCCCAATCCCTCAGAGCCACACACTCCAGGGATCTAAACCTTGTTATCACAATAAAGAAAACATGCTGGAGGAATAGGTTCCTGACCCAGAGACTCCCCAGACTCTGGACTAGATTGCTCATACATGTCAAGCAGAGTGCCTCTTTGGCCCTCTTCAAAAGGAACCTTGACGACTGGATGGGAGAAAGGAAATTCACCCCGGGGATCACGTCAGTCACCCTGCTAGACAGGGGTACAGGGAAGTAAATAGCGTGGGAAGAAATATCCAGGGAATTGTTGTGGCTAGACTTGTATAGGCCCTAGGGCTGATAGCCTAGTACCAACCTATGAACTTATAGGACATTCCTTTTCCTGTGATGAAGCCAGTGATTCCAGACTTGATTTGTGCACTGCAGACTGTCCCTGTTGCTGAACATAGTCCTAATCATTATATTACAAGATATGGTTGAATTTCTAAACTTTGCAGTAGATATAAAGCAACCTGGACATGAACATTGTAGTTTGTTTCTAATGTATATAGTAATGCATGCCAATCTCTAACATTGTTTTACATAAAAGGCAGTCTTATTAAGAGGGAGGATGTAGATCCATATGGATATGTATATACCTTTAAGAAGCTATCCAAGGGCATGCACAAGTGTATAAATACAGAACACGTGCAAGTCATACTGCCATTTTATAATTAGCTGTTGAGATGTGAACATGTATGCATGTAAGCTCTGTCTGTTAGTTTGTATTTAGAGATGCTATCCATCCAGATGTGTTTCTGTGTATTAAACCATCTAAACAAAACCCCAAGCCTTCTTATTATTTGTAACAGAGACGAAGAAGTGACAGATACCAAGGTGAATTTTAAGTTTTTTGAATATATGAACAACACTATTGAATTTTTGAAGTTTACTTACACCTTTTCTTCTAAGCAGAGGAATTATTTAGATGTTACTATTAAATCTAATAATGGTTTTCAGTCCAATATTTATCAGAAACCCGACTTCTCTAATTCCTATATACATTTACAAGCTGCAATTCTAGTAAATTGAAACACAACCTGCTTAGGGGACAAATGATAAGAATATCTAGGATGATATCTGATGATAGACTTCTCGAAAAGGAAATAGACATTATTTGTAGGATGTTGAAACAAAGGGAATATCCTGAACAATTTATAAACTTAAGTAATTTGGATGTTATTTCAGGTAGACCTCCTAGGTTTGGTCTATATTAGGCATTGGTCCATCTACTGATGCAGATAGATGCAATTCATCGGGTTCATATTATAAGCTCAAAGGTCTTGTTCAGCTAATACGAAAAGAGCGACACATATTTACCAAACCGCGAATACACTGAACGCCGTAAACAGCAAAATTTAAAGTCACGAATCGTCATATTCAGCCAACCCCAATGCCCTCAACATACTACCTACCCAAACAAAATAAATAAACCACATACATACATACACTATATCTATGCACTTACCTTAACCCGCACCCTAACCCTAAGGTCCGTAACTATCGCACACTTACCCTACAGAGATATACCCAAACAAAATAAATAATCCACACACATACACTTAACAAAACCTTACTTCTAACCCTACATTAAACCTTACATACATTACCTATCTATGCACTTACCTTAACCCGCACCCTAACCTTAAGGTCCATAACTGTCGCACACTTACCTTACAGAGCTATACCGCAGATGGGCCAACTATGATGAATCGACATTTCGAATTTTCCAGTTTTGAATGTTTGTGGTTTTTGTGGTTCAAGCAATACGTGTCGCTCTTTTCGTATTCACTGAACAGGACCTTCGAGCTTCTAATATGAACCCAATTCATCAACTACACTTCCATCAACAAATAGAAACAACACCTCAATGATAAAATACAACAATTCATGTTTGATTAGGAACATTATTCATAGGAACTGGAATATTTTAAGGCAAGCTGTGAACTTGTTCAATAGTATAGGGGAGTTATCCACCTTTGTTTTTAAAAGAGACACCAATCTGAAAGACAGTTTTGAGTGGATTTCTGATGACAGCAACCAAATAGGAAGAGAGAGCAGGTACATGGAAATGTGGATTTTTAACTACTCTATCTTAGTGTTGGATGGTGATGACAATATCAGCTAGCTGTTTTACCTCATGTGTAGTTTATATTAGTGTGTGCCAGGATTGTGGAAATTTTTATCTTGGAAAAACTGAGCTCCCACTAAAAATGAGAATTTATGAACATTTACATAATATTTCTAAGAAAAAGGAAAACTGAGTACTATACAAACAATTAAAAATTGTCCTGGTATTCCTAACATAAGATTGTTTGTAAATATTTCTTGGATTTGTTTTATAATTAATATCAACTTTTTGTGTTGTTTTTCTTTTAAATGGTTTCTGATAATTGTATAATTTATTCTACACAGTGATTGGTTTATACTAATATTTAAACTGTGGTTTTGTGCTAGAAACTCATGTTCTGATGAAGTCCTGTATGGACAAAAGTGCTTAGCATGAGTTTTATTGTTTTTTACATTTTATTAAATTATGTTATTTGAATTTGGTGAAGTCTTTGTATCCTTTCGTTACACGCCACCTCCTTGCTTTTTTGGTTATTAGTATTTGGTTTCAAGAGGTTTCTACCTTTTTTGGATTACATTCTTTACATTGTTAGCATCAGTGGAAATTCATCTACAAATTTGACTGTAATGACTGACTTTGCAAACATAAAAGGACTGACTCCTGGTGGATCCTACAGTGTCAGCATTTCAGCAGTTTCATGGGATAACACAACTGTAGGGGACAATGTTGTAACCAGTAATTTTACAAGTATGTACTTTTGATTTAGTGACCCTTATTTTCTCTTCATGGTTTAAATTAGAAACATTTTGTCAAGTCCTTGCAGAGTGACTCCCTTAATTCAGTGATATGTTTATTTTGTATTTACTTCTGTACAGTGTCATACTGCTTTATTAATATAATGTTCCTTTCCACTGTGTTATTGAATTGCTGTGCAAGTTATGTTTTTGTGTTCCATTACTTTACCAAATAATACTGTAAGTAAACGTATAGTTCTTCATGAAGTCTGTACTCTGTAACAAGACCTTACTTACAGAAGTAGTCATTTCTAATATTAGTATGACTAATTTTCAACATTGCTGATTTTTTTTATATAATACTGGCTTGAATTTCTTAAGCATATCTTACACTATTCTGGTAAAATGGTTGTATTCATTTTGGTCTGTATAGTAGCACTTTGATTATTGATTGATTGATTGATTGATTTGGCATTTGGCTACTGGGAATGTCTGACTGGGTGGAGGCCCATTTTTAGTGCAGGCCTGGGAAGAAAAACTCCAAAGTATTACAAAACATTTTAAGATCAATAATTTTGTAATCTTCAGAAATAAAACAAAACATTTGTAATTTAAATAATTATAACAGATTTAGACATAATATAAAAACATTGTTTAAGAATCAATACATGTTATGCGACAGTCATTTAATATTTAGAGACATTTTAGTTTGTAGAGAAATTAAAGGTAAGTAAGTGTAATACAAACAGGACTGCAGTATGAAATGAGAGAAAAACAGCCTTGTGATATTTTTAGAGAAAAAGTCAGGGAAGAGAATTTGATAGAAGTAAAGAAGTAAGTCAAGTTGGGAGAGTAAGGAGACATCCAGTTAAACAGCATATCTATTAAACAAAATGCAAGCTTTCCAAGTTTAACCCTGAAATGTTCATTGCTACTCTTGAATTTATTAACTAGAAGTTCATGAAAATTTTCCCCTTAGATGATGCTATGAATGAATTCAATAAAACTTTCCTGAATATTCTAAATAACCTTGTACCTCCTAGGAGAGGAGACTAAAAAATGCAATTTGGCTATCCAAAAAGGGTAGACTGCTAATGCAAAATATCGAAATAGCATGAATAGAATGGCAAAAACATAAAAACACCATAATAGCTTGAAAACTTCAGAATGCTTCACAATTGAAATAGAAAGTAAATAAATGAAGACAAAAACTATACTATAATAAGTTTTAGAATAATAGTAAATAAAACATTATTTATTTTTGTATCCAATAAGACTTTTTAGGGGTTGAAATTTGACTGCCCTGCTGTATGGGTTTGCAGGACTACAGCAAGATTCTTCATGGTAAAGTTGCTTATATTTTACAATGACAGAATTTCGAATTACATTTTTGAGAGTTGGGCCTTGTGGCAGATTTCCTGTAGTATCTGGGTCAGAAGTAATGAGCACAGGCTGTTGTATAATGACAACATTTTCAATTAAATGTTTTGGGACTTTGGTCTTGTGCAAAGTTTCTGCAGTGTTGGGGTCAGATATAGTTACCAAAGGCTATTGTACAATGACAGAATTCTCAGTGAAGATTTGTGGGAGTTGTGTCTTGTGGCAGAGCTCTTTCATTATCAGAGTCAGATGCAGTGACCACAGGCTATTCTACAATGATGAATAATTTACAACTGTCATTGCATATGGAAGACTGAATGGCATTAATTTATTCTTCCTTATTTGGACGGTTGACATAGCTTTGCACAGTCTTCTCCTAAATGTCAAGAGTCCTTGACATGGGTTTTATCATTTCTGACAATCTAGGATTCTAGATAAACATTCATAAATCCTCCTTGCCAACTCCACATTGGATTGCCTTTCTAGGATGTCTTATCACACACAAGATGGGGGAGTTTGATGTATCCCATTCTAACACATCTGACAACTTTTGGGCACCTTTTTTGAGACTGTGAAGCAGGTACAAAAGAAGGTAAGAAATCTTGCTGCTAAAAAACAACTTATATTGGCATGTGAAAGAATTGTATACTGCCTACCAAAAAAAAAACAGGATTGTAGCACTGGGATACATGTATTTGTGTGAATTGTTACCCTGTTTGTCTGCTTACTGATTTGACGAGATGTATCTCGTGTCCACTTCCATATGTCTACCCATGGACCATTCTCTTACTTCATTGTTTTCTTGAAAAACACTTTCTGATCCTACACATTAGGCACATGTTAGGTTCATTACACAGAAAATTGTTCTTCTCTTTGCTGTAAAATCCACAAGACTAGTATCTAAGTTGCACTGTCTTTTAGTGGGTTAACCATTTCTGGTCTGCATTTGAGATGGAACACACCAATCATTCATGCCCAAAGTTGTTTCAGAGTTCTTTGAGTCAAGACATCAGTCTCCTGGGCTCTGTCCTAACCCTTAGAACCAGGAGAAAGGAATTTGCATGCTCTGGGCATGCATAGGCAGCTCAGGTACTAACTTGACAGAAACAAGTCCTTAAGAAAAGCTAAACAGCTATTTATGTCTTGCATTGGGACTGAGAAAGGCAAAAACATCTAAGCTAAACAGGTATTTATTTCTTATGGCAGGACTGAGAAAGGACTGTCCATGTCAAACAGATGATTTCTAGTTGGTTGTCCTTTGTTATTGCCTGATAAATCACTGTTAGACACTATTAAAGTACATTCTCTAAAGGCCTTGTCTTTTTTGATGGCATATTCAAATGGGGTAGACTCTAGACAATTCTAGCAATAGCTACATTTTCCAATGTATATACCTGTATAAGGCATTTCATACTTTCTTTCTTTGTCTAGAGCCACAACTGGCTTTGCTATTCTCCAGGGGCTCCTTGATTAATATCCTTCCTCCCCCCCAGGTTGGATAGGCTACTGCAGCAGTCTGAATGATGAGCATTGTACAGTTGTGTAAGTTTAATTTACTCATAACAGCAGTCATTTGAATTAATCAATGCTGCAGTAGCCAAACACCCCCATCATCCTCTAGTGATATATAGTGTTATTACTTGTTTATGTAGTTCAGGTTGACTATGCTAATTCTTAACAATTGGACTAGAAAGTCCTGAAGATTTTCCACTTTGACTTTTGATTTTCCGTCCCCATGGTTTACCAGTCAGCAGTCAGAGTGGAAGTGTGGGAGAGTGCCAGAGTTTTTGTATGCTGGCCAGTAGTTGTGTCTTGGGCACGACACTACCCATACAGCCCAAAGGCTACTGCAGCACTCAGGAATTTGAATGTCTACTGTTACAGGTAAGTGCAATTAAAAAATGTGTTTTCTGTTAGCTGCCATCTGTAATACAAGTATGTGTAATGTTTAACATTGTAGATATATAGTTAAACATAAAGCAATGAGGGTTTGTGATACCTAACACAATTCTGATGAATAAGTTTATATGTATGTTTTGCACTATATAGCAAGTGCACTCAAGTTAACATGAATTTTAGGTATTTAATGAACATGGGCTTCACCAGTGGCAGAACACACTTTTGGTAATACTGCACTTGCATTATAAGTGCACTTAGCTTGCAGTTTAATGAATGCAGGATCCACAGAGAAATAAGACAATTTTTAGTAATACTGTTCTTGTAAGCTTCATATTATTTCATAACAATTCAGGGTAAATCAGATTAGTTGAATAAAGATGTTTTTCATAAAGGCAGCACAGCAAAAAACAAAATTCTGATAAAATTCCTTAATGACCCTCCAGTACTTATTTCTCAAATGAATCAGCTTGTATTAGTTAAAGAAAAAAATTGAGCTGTACCTCAAAAAAGATTATTAATTTTCTAATTATTGTACAATGGTTATACCAGAAAGAATAAATTATAAATTAATTTTTTTTTTTTATTTTACTAAACATATAACCATTGACCCTAGACAAACTGAAAAGTAGAGCATGTTTTTAACATCACCATTACTTCCTTCTTTTTTTCTGTTTTTCCCAAGGCTAGCTATATTCATTAAGTATTAGTTATGAGTTAAGCCCTTTATGATACATTGACAGTTCTTTTATATTGCACCTTCTGACATGAGTAATTGGAATGGAGTGCATAAATGACATTGTGGGTATGAGTTTTTGGTGTGCTACAGATCCGCTGTTTGTTTTATATTGTACCTCTTTATATTAGGGGCCTTCTTTAATAGATCGATGAGGATGTTTTTGGAATCTTCATTGTCTGTGGAAACAAGAAATAAGTACTTATTAAATAGATAACATTAAGTATAGAGCTTATTTTGGCATCCTACATTTCTTGGAATACACTTTGACTTTTTTGCCTTGCATTTTTTATAGGAGGTGCTTTTCTGTTTAGTTGATCAATGACAAGGGTGTATGTAGCTCTTTTTCTGAGTGTTGGAACTGTAGTGTGAAGAACAAGATACATCTTTGTATTTCATTTCACCAATAAAAATATTATTATAATTTTGGAAGTCAAATTTTGGATTCATGCCTTCAAATCAACGTAAGGAGAGAACTGGTTGCAACATTTAACCATCACGAGTTGGTGGTATTCATTGAACTTTTGGTGGTTTCACCACAAATTTATATGTGGTTGGTGGAGTTTTCAGGATTGTATTTGTTATATATCATGGTGAATTCCTTTTTTAAAACCTGATTCTTTTGGGATCAAGACTGGATTGATTATTATAATTGCCGCTAATATCCTTAATATCTTATTGAACAATCATTGAATAATATTTAAGGTGCAATTTACGACAGCGGAAGAACTGCTGGGACTTATTTTCTTAGTATTTTGGTTGGACTGTTTGTGAGATGATTTTCTCAGTGGGATTACTAATTACCAGCTTGTTATCTGTGACATTATTATGAATACGTTATGTTGTTTTTCAAAGACTATGAATATTCATTCTGATAGCCTATGAATGATTTTTTTGTATTTTTTATGTAACAACAAAGAATATTGCCTTAGGTAAATTAATTTATTCTAGTAATTGGTACTATAATTGTATGTACTTTAAGATTGGGTTCATCAGGCTCTTCCCTGTGGGAATAGAGTATTTAAAATTAGGCAAATAGATTACCCAAAGCACACTTTGAGTAATTCATCAGTCAGTTTCCTTGGGTCAACACCAGTTATGTAATAAATATTATGGATTTGATGGCTATACTTAAAGGATTATTTGCAGATAAGGATGATATTCATGTGTTTTTAGGTTTAGATCTACTATTGATCCATCATATGCACCAAATGATAGCAATCCTGATACATCTGTGAAGAATTTACGGACTAATGTGTGGAAACTGAAGTTATTTAAAGCATACAAATCCAAGGGCATTACCCCTCATGGTTTACGTATTTATTTGCAACTTTTGGTTATTCAGGTTGATGATAAATTATTAACTGAATGGGCTGCAGCCCAACAGGTGGCTTCTATGCACTTCATTGAAATATTAATGGCTTATTATGAATGTAGAAAATATGTGATGAGGTTAAATTATTTTAAAATCAGCCTATATTTAAAAAATATTTTCAAAAGTTGACCAATGATCTTATTGAAATTGAGAAACAAGTTAAGGAGAGACAATTTCATAAATTTAACAGGGTTATTAGTAATTACAAACAAGGTAAACCATGGCCAACAGAAAAATGTAAAATTTTCTAACCGTGGTCCAGTGTGCAATCCTGGCAAAAGGAAAAAGTCTATTCTGAAAAAAAAAACACTAGTACTAATGAAGCTTCTGGGGAGGATTCATCCTCCGTAACTGACACTGAATATGAACACAGACAGGAATCACCAGCCCCTAAAAAATGAAGTTTGGATAACCCTTTAGAGTTAGAAGAAGGGGTGGTAGAAAGCATAAATCAGGTTCCCAGTCTAGAAACGTACTAATTGTAATGTACCCAACATTACTTCAGTATCATTATCTGATGTGGAAATACAACTACTGAATAAGGGATTGAAGTTTGTGCTTGTTTTTTTGTGTTTCAAGAAGTTTTTGCCAATGACGTGATCTCATTTTGTAGAATATTAAATTTAAATTTACATTTTGGTATTAGTAATTATTCACAAGATTTCTAGACTGAGTTTAGATTTCAAAAGTCCAAATTCAATCCACCTATGAATAAACATGTTGCTACCTTCCAGCAATGTTTTCTTAAAGGCATACATTTCAGGTTTGGGTCAGGTATCAGTTTTTCTAGAAATAATTTAACCAAATTGGAAGTTCAGGCATTAAAAAACTTCAAAATTGTAGTAGTTTAGTGATTGTTCCTGCTGATAAAGTAGGTGCCATTGTTGTAATGGACTGGTTTATGTATTTACAAGAAGCTCAGAGACAATTATCTGATCATAGGTTTTATACCAAAATGTCAATAGATCCCACTCATGAGTATAAGAGTGAGATTGGTACATTTCTTCAGTCAGCTTAGGGCATCATCAGTAAGGATCCTTTACCACAACAACTTTACTTGTTACAAAAAACACATAAGGATTTGTACAAACCACTGGGTAGACCCATAGTTTCAGGAAATGATTCTCTTACTGAGTCATTATCAGCATTTTTATTTATTTATTATATTTGTTTACAAGGTAATGTCTGACTGGTCCATGGGCCCATTTACAGCAGAGACATAGGGAGAAAAGCTCCATAGTGGCACAAAACAATTATTGCAAACAATATAGGCATATATACAATATGATGGCTATAATTCTGGAATACAGACCAAGCAATTGCACTATGCAGTACTGTGATTCTTTTTTTTTTTTTTTAAATAAGACAAAAATAGGACATTAGAGGATGGAGGCAATAAGAGAACAGGAATAGAAGTGTTAATAGTTACCCAGGAGAGTGGCAAGAACACAGCCATTGATTAGTGAGATTTTCTTTTAGGAGTACTTTGAACTGATTGTGACTAGAGTTTTTTGTTATTGTCTCTGGAAGAGTGTTCCAGAGTTTGGCTATTTTGTATGAAAAGAGCAAGTTGCCATGATTGTTTTGGGAGTTGGTGACCTTGAATAAGAGTTTGTTTGAGGATCTGAGATTGTTACTGGGTTGGACTAGGTGGGAAATTGCTGGGCAGTCATTAGGGAGGTATATTATTTTGTGGGCTAAGGTTAGCTGGTTAAGTGTTAAAAGGTTGGGGAGCTCTAGCCAGTTTAACTGTGAGAGAGCTAAACGGTGGTGAGATCTGTGTGGTTGATTGGTGGCATATTTAGCTATCTTGTTGTAGCATGATTCTAGTTTATTGAGGTCTGATTTTCTGAGATTAGTAAATATAATGGAACCATACAGGAGGATGAATAGCAGGTGTGTGCGAGCAGTGGCTAGCCTGACATTGGGAGTTAGGTATGCTTTGGCCATGTATAGGGTGCCTAGTTTGATGTAGACCTTTTTAATAGTTTGGGGAATGTGTGCATTAAATTTGAGGTTCTCGTCTATGGTAACACCTAAATATTTAGTGAGATCTGTGGGGACTATCTTGGTTCCATTTGCTGAAGTGAGTGAGATAAGGGACTGGGGAGTCTTGTTTTTTTTTTTTTTTTTTTTTTTGTTACTGAAGACTATGATTTTAGTTTTGTTGGGATTTAAAATGAGTTGGTGTTAGGAGAGATATCTTTCAATGTCTTTAAAAATGATTGCATTTTTATTTGGAGTTCTTGAGGTGTGGGGTGGGTCAGATAAGTGTAGCATCATCAGCATACTGTACTGTTGAGTAGCTGAACTAAGGTTGGTTGTGAATATGATAAAGAGAAGTGGGACAAGTATAGATCCTTGAGGTATGCCTATGGAGATGGGGAGCAGGGGGGATAGAGAGTTTTCCCATTTTGTGGCTTGCTGAAGACTGGAAAGATAGCTATGGAACCAGATGAGTGATGAAGGACTGAGGCCATATAAAGGCAGTTTGTTGAGTAGCAATTGGTGGGATACTGTGTCAAAGGCTTTGGACATATCGAGAAAGATGAAGAAACAAGCTTATTTTATCTACTATGTTCACAGATCAGAGATAGTGAGTTCTGCATTTGTGTTGCATATTCTCTACTTGAATAGTGTGTACTTTGGATTTGATTGCTACCACTGATAAGTATTATGTCCTGCTATTGGGTTTGTAAGTGTACTATGAGTTATATTTTTCTGTCTGCTGTGATGTATTTTTGGATCTGTATTAATGATTCACCTCAAGACTATCCTTTAAATGGGCAGTCTGTTCACTGGATTATATACAGTGTACTAAATAAATAAATCACATGAAAAGTTATAGAGTCTAGTGATAACAAGGAAAAAATGTAATTCTAACACAACATGATGGCTCCACTGGAAAATGCCTAGGGGATTATACAGTATGCACAAAGTCATGTGCTAGGTTAGATCTCATGTCAAAACAAAAGTGGTGTATTTGAAAAAGATGTGGAAAACCAACTAAATCAGGTAATAGGGACTGGTCTGTTTTAAGTGAATAACCTGCAAGCAGATAGCCAGAGGCAGCTAGGTACTAGTGCCTTTAAATTTGCAGTATGACACAACCGACTTTTTTTTTTGAGAATCCAGAGGGGAGATACTGACACAAGATAGGCTGACTATGAGATGAGTGCCTGGTTGGGAGTTTTTGTTGCAAGAGGAAGTTGTGGTAGTTTGGAAATGTAGTAATTTTCTGTGCCAGAGAATTTTGATTTTATTCAACCTAAAAAGTATCTTCTAATAAACTTTATGTGTCAAGGCACTATTTAACAGAGTTTTGCTTGTGTGCCAAAGCCTTTTTAGTAGTTTGCCTGGAAGGTACTATTGAAAGAACTTCATATTACACCAGTGAGACCTCTGCTAAAGACTTTAAACCAAATACTGTGTAGACTTTTGTTAAAAAGATCTTTCCAATATTCTGCACTCTGCCCTGATCCCCTGAACTCATCTGGTGATGTGCAAGTGCCGTTTAAAAGAGTCTAACCTGTAATTGAAGAAATACCTCTGTAAGGCACTCATGTTTAACCAACAGAAGCCTTTTTGTGCATCCAGTAACTGGACATTGACCCCCTGAGTCTGGAGAACATTTTCTTTGATTGATGTATCTGTAGATCATTATGTTTGTATACCTTTAAAAGCTTTCCATGGGCTTGCACATGTGTATAAATACTGAGCATGTACGAGCCTGATTGCCATTTGTAGTATGCTGTTGAGATGTAAGCATGTATGTCTGTGTAGTCTGTCAATTAATCAGGTTGTTTATATTTTGTACTGCTGCTATCCATCCTGATGTGTTTCTCTGTAATAAGTATATAAATGAACTACCCCACATGTTCATCTTCAGTTGTAAACCAAGTCAAGCGACATGATGTCAGAATGGGATTCAGATTCAGGACTGAGAGGCACTCAGTTAATGTAGAAGAAAGGATCATCCCTATTGTATGTATAACTCATAAAACAGGTCAGAAATTAATTTCAGGTACTGAATCTTGCTTAAATGATTTCTTACTGAAAGAATATAAAACAAAGCACTCAGAATGCTCAAAATGAATTTCTAATTAAACAAAATGTCTGCAACTGTGATATATTGATAAAAATATTCAAAATAGTTACAAAAATATTTGGAACAATGTCTGAATCGCATAAAATATATAAAATAAGAAAAACAACTACATTTTTTCACTATGAGCTACTATTTTGCATTAATGAAAACTATTTGAGATGACTGAAGCATATACAGAATGTTCGCATGTTTGTGCAGTATTACAGTACAGTTATTTCACAAAATACAGCCATTTCAAAGCATATTTTGCAAAGTACAGTATTTCAAAGAGTATATTGTGCATTTGAATGTTATTACAGGTACTGGCTATGTGTGCATGTTCATATATAATGACAATGGCCATATTTTCAGTATGTTTGGGCATACTTTTTGGCATGGATGGAGGTTTTTGTAGACCAGCTCCTCTTGTATTTGGTAATAACATTGCAGAGAATTGGAGAGTGTTTGAGCAAGAATACAATATTTTCATACAAGCTGCATTTTTTGATAAAGATGACTGTACAAAGGCATTTATTCTGCTTAATTTAGCTGGTTCAGAAGAGATATAAAGAGAGCATTAATTTGTGTATGCACTTGCTATATTTGCAGGAGAGGGGGGGAAACTGTCTTATAGATGTACGAGCTGAGTCAAGGGAAGACCCAGTGTGCTTAAAATGTAAATTTAGAGAAATGTGTAACCCCCAAACAAATATTACAACTGAAAGGCACTTATTTTATACAAGGGATCAAAAGCATGGTGAAACTATTGCAGTATATATAACTGACTTGAGAAACAAAGCTAAAATGTGCAGATTTGGGGATGTAAGGGATGAGTTGATAAAAGACAGACTTGTGTGTAGTATTAAAGATAATGCCGTGAGAAAGACTTTGCTTCATGACAGTAATTTAACTTTGAATAAGGCAATTGAGATTTGTCAGATATATATGAGCTCACAGAAAAACACAGAAATATGCTTACAAATGAGAAATGCATGCTTCCAGCATCTTCTAGTGCTCATGCTGATAGTATGGAGTACATGGTTAAAAGAAACAGACCCAAGCATATGTCGGCTGCTGCAGGTCCTGTAACATTGCCTGGGAAACCCCATAGCTTTCCAGCAAGTTCCAGTGTGTGCTGTCTCAGTGAAGCACAAGGGTGACTCAGCAAAAACATAGAATGTGCCTCTACCCAGTTTCACAGTCAACTGTCATAATTGTGTTGGTAATCATGTGTCTAAAAGTGAGAAGTACCTAGCTTTTGGGTCAGCAATGCCACAGATGTAAAACATGGAATCATTTCAAAAGATTTGGAAAATCCAAAGAGGCATATTCTTTTATTAAAAAAGAACACTCAGAGACAAGTTGATCAATTAGAAAGCAGTGACCCTACTTTTTATGTTGATGGTGTGTCTATGCCTAATGCAACAGTCAGTGCAATAGATTTATGGGCAAAGAATGAAGTATTTTGTACTGTCCAGATAAATGGCAGACCCATAGAGTTCAAAGGTAACATACTAAAGTACTGGCAGCTAACCTCAAGCTCAGCAACTATACTACCATTACTGTAGTAGCCATCTATATTCCACCAGGGGACAACATTCCTCGATTGGAAAACATTTTCTCATATCTCTCCCAAACCATCCCTAATTAAATCATCCTCCTAGGGGACATAAACATGAATTGGCAAACCCTCAGTAATCCTAACTCTCCTCATCACATAAATATTTACACAACTACTCTCTCAACCTACCTGTACTAATAACTCTCATTCCCCTAGCTCCCTGATAGACTGGATACTTGTTTCGAACCCCTGCAAATACCACAATCCAGAAACACTCCCTGACCTCCTAAGTGATCACTCACCAATAAAAGTTCGCAGATATACTCACCACTTCTCCAAACCACATAGGCATATCACCTATCATAAACTTGCCAACTTTAACCCTGAAACATTTAAAACCCTTCTGTCTAGAGTTAATTGGGACTTCCTCACCCTCCCACTAGATGAAGCAGTAAAATCCTTTAACTCAGCTTTCCTTAACATCTTAAACTCATTAGCCCTACCCAGAAAAATGTGGATAAAAACTAATATATCCCCTGGCTATCTAAAACTACTCACATCCTTGTGAAAACCAGAGATAGGGCTTGGAAAATATGGGCACAGTCTAAACTCCCCACAGACTTACAAAGGTATGAACAACTTAGAAATCAAAGAAAAAACTCATCAATAAATACAAACAAGATTTCTCCTGTAACCACCCAACAATATTAAAATCTGATCCTAAAAAATTCTGGAATGCCATCAGCCAAGTACTCCATCCTGACAACCCAACTTCACCAAATCCATGTCCAGACAGCTCACCTGAAGGGACAGCTAACACCTTCATCACTTATTTTATAGAATCTGTATCCAAACTATTTAATCCCATCACCTCAAACTCCAATTACCCTAACTTCCCTGAACCTTCCTTAACTACTAATTCTGAAAACACCTTCTTCCTTAAACCTCTTCCCACTACCTATATCAAAACTGTACTGTCTAAACTAAAACCATGGTCTGTATCTGCTGACAATATCCCCTCATATTTTCTTCAGATAGCAGCCCATTCCCAGTATCTATCCTAATAAATCACTCCATCTCTGAATCTAAAGTTCCATCAATCTGGAAACAATTCTGCACTATACCTAGTCACAATGGAGGTAACTCCACAGAAATCTCCAACTTCCGACCTATTGCTACCCCCCCTTAAAGCTCTGGAAAAATTTATACACAAACAAGTTATGCAATATCTCATACAGGACAAACTGCTCACTCCTACATAGCATGGCTTCCGACCTAAGCATAACACCACCACTGCTCTACTATCCTTCCTCAACACTATTACTCTAGCCATAGATGATCATAAACATATCTCTTGTCTATTCCTTGACCTCTGTAAGGCTTCTGACACTGTCTGTCGCTCTCTCCCACTAAACAAACAAACAAACAGACCTTAATGTCTCCTCTGACACAGTAGCATGGTTCTCTAGCTACCTCAGTTACCAATTCCTCCAGTCAGTGAGATGGCACTCAGCTCTGTCTACTCCCCTTCCAGTAAGAATGGGTGTTCCCCAAGGATCCATTCTTGGTCTGCTAAATTTTAATATTTTCACCAACTTACTCTACTACTCTTGTCCTCAGTCAACCATTGTCTAATACACAAATGATGTTACAGTCATCACTATTGCCAACTCACCCTCTGAACTCCTATCAACTACCCAGTCATCCCTTAACTCAGTTGAGACATGACTATCCAATAATCAGCTCAACCCTAAAAAAAAAAACAAAGTTGTTTCTCTTTCTTCCTAAAAATGTAAACCACATCAAATCTTCCTTCTCCATAATGTCTCTTAACAATACTCCTATCACAGTCTAATCCAGCACAAAACTACTAGGCGTTACTATCAACGATCAACTAAAATTTGATTTACACATAAATAATTGCATCAGAAAAAAACATCAGAAACTGGGACTCCTGCAGAAATAAAAAAAATCCTTACCACCAAAGCCAGGATACTCTTACGCATGCATACCTTTTACTTTGCTTAACATATTGTTCCCAAATACTTACAAATCTCAACACCATGCTACTTACCAAGCTAGAGTCGACCTATCACAAGATATCAAGATTTGCTGCACAAACCTTCAAATCCCACCACTGTATCTCCCTAAAATACCTAAACTAAATTGAACTAACCTCAACTGCTTCTCCAATCTCAGCTCCAAATCATACACTCCATTCTCTATCAGCCTGCTTTTTGTGCAGCACCATCGTCCCTCATCTCCCACTATTCCCCAACCAAGGTATCTCCGGAACTCATCCCAAGACCTATTAAAAGTCTACAAACCCAAGTCAAAAACTGGGTGTAAGACATATAGCTACCAGCCCTCCATCGCTTGGAATAAACACCCACTTGAAATCAGGACCCTCACACACACATCACAGACAATTTAAATCAGCCACCAAAGAATACTTTAAAAATCATTGGACTTGCCACTGTCTTCACCCTTCTTGATCACAGCCATCTTAAGTACTAACCATCTAAACCTGTAATTCCTTTCTTTTCCCCCATAAATCACCCTCTCTCCCTTTCTTGTTCTACTCTTTTCCTTCTCTCTTTACTACCTCTTAACTTTCCCTCCTATTTCTAAAACTACAAACACTGCTTGACTTACTGCTACTGTCTAAGTAATAGTACTTAGTATAAATACCAAACTCGCCATGCTTCTTATGTCACTTCCTATGCATTTGTATCCTAATAACACCTTAACGTTGCTGTTATTTACTTTTGTTTTTTAGACTCTAAATCTCAAAGTGAGTTATCAAGCATTCAAGTTCCAGATGACATTCCAATAAATATCCCTGTTCCTGAGAAGAATCCCAAAACTCCTGCAACTGTTTGTTCACTGATGACTGTCCCTGTTGCTAAACCTAGTTCTGATTGCTGTATCGCTAGATCAGGTCACATTTCCAGATTGCAACTTTGACAGGAACGCTTTGTTTATTTCTTATTGCCTATACAATTGCATGTCTTACCAAATGTCATTTTATTGTGGGCAGTTCATTAAAGAGGGAGGATTTAGAGCAGTATGTATGTATACCTTTAAGAAGCTTTCCATGGCCTTGCACATGTGTATAAATACTGAGCACGTGCGAGCCTGACTGCAGTTTTGTAGTATGCTGTTGAGATGTAAGCATGCATGTCTGTGTAGTCTGTCAGTTAATCAGTTTGTTTATATTTTGTACTACTGCTATCCATCCTGATGTGTTTCTGTGTAATAAAGCATATAAACAAACTACCCTGCCTGTTTGTCTACAGTTGTAAACCAAGACGAGCGACAGTATCTAAGTCCAATTAGAAGAAGTACCTGTGCAAGGCGCTCGTGTTTAACCAGCAGAAGCCTTTTTGTTCATCCAGTAATTGGACATTGACCCCCCCCGAGTCTGGACAGCATTTTTCTTTGATTGGTGTATGTTCTATTCTCTTGTATACTGCTCTGCACCTTGTCTGTGATAAGATAGGCTGCCTGCACATCACCTGAGACGGTTTAGCAACCTCCTCTCCTCAATTCCCTCTAGTTTCTCTTTATGCTCAAATAAAGACAAGCATTCTAGTAGACCACCCATTATACCCCTCTACTACACCTTATATTACCACAGCCCTCGTAAATAGGTCATCCTACTCTAGCATTTATCTGCCTGCTAAAGCACCCATCTAGTCTTCCACTACCCGAGAGACCTATTGAATTGGCTCCTAACGCTAAACTATTTTAATATTATTGTTCTGTACCCTTGTGCCGCCCCTCCATCTCCTTTAAAACAGCATGTAATAAAATCCATCCACATCCTCTAAAAGGGCATGCAAGTAAATAAGTTAAGAAAGGTACCATCTTCTCTAGTAAAGGTATTTCCTGTCAAATTACACCCTTTCTGATAGTTTTTTTTTTTTTTTTTTTTTGGCTTACTTGGTCTGCTGCAGCATCTTTGGTTCTGTACATGTGCTCACCCTGCCATTCCTGACTCCCATGTGAATTTAATTGGTTTTATTTTCAGTTTAATCTCCCATAATCCTTTGCGGAGTTTATATTCTGCTCCTGGCATTCCACACCATCCTTTCTCTACTCTACACCCTGCCCTGATCCCCTGAACTCCTCCAGTGATGTGCAACTGCTGTCTAAAGGTATTTTCTGCAGTCTGATTGCTTTAACTTAGTTGGTATGTTTTCACATGCACAGATGTACCTAAACCGTTGTATCTTTACAACCAATTAGGCTAGTTAAGACGAAATGCATAAAAGAGAAATTTCTGTAGGAGTATTTTTACTACAAGTTCTTGCCTCAAGTTAGACTTCCGTCGGTCATATGATTGCAAATGTACAGTAACTAGTCCAGGCTTGTCTTATATTACAGAGAGATTAAACTAATGTAGAAGTCCACTTCTTTATTGCCCATGGGTTGTCTGTTAAGTGAGCTGTTTCACTATTTACAATCACTCACACCATTAATCATACCTGTACTGCTGCCCATAATTGCAAAGAATCTATTTAAGTTTGCTAGGAGACAGGTAAAACTATGCAGGGACCGAATGGTTGACTGTTGAACTGCCTGTTAATGTATATTTTAACTGTGTGATAAGTGCAGCTTGTGGATGTTCTTCTTGTTTCACTGTTGCAGTCATTACATTTTGGTAATCTGCTGGCAGGTTGCCCTCAGTCGGCCTGATTAACAAAGTCTTGGGTCCTGCGTTGGTTGCTGTCCCTTCTTCCATGACATCAGGTCGTCAGGGGTATAAAACATGCATCCGACGCGATTACATCAGTCTTTCTTGTCATGTGGTGCCCGAAGCAGAAGTTCGCAAGTGCCGTTCGGCCGACTCCTGAAATTTTAGTTTTTGAGTTTCAGAACCAAAGTCTTCAACTTAAAGCTCAGTACCCCATTGGGGAAACTTTTTCTTGCTCTTTACCGATGTCAGTAAAAGATAATAATTGCATTACTTGTGGAAAGCAAATACCACACAAATATTTTCATTCGTACTGTATTCCTTGCCTAGGCCCTGACCACAAAGTACCTTGGTGTCAGTTTTCTGCTTTATTTAATCAGCACTCTATCCATTGTCGATACATTTTCATCTTTAAATATTTCGGTTCTCGGTTTAATTATCCAGAAATGTCGCCAGTTAGCCATCCGACTACTGGGATTTCGAAAAAATGCAAAGATAAAGACAGACACAGGCCACCTAGGTCCAAAACTTCTGACGACGCTTCTCCTAAGCCAGTCGCCAGTTCACTGGTACTCAGTGAGGCGCTTTCGCAGCCCCTGATACCCACTACTTCTGATTCGCAGTCCTCTACTGAGACCCATTCAGAGTCCGGTATGCCGTGAGAGACTTCACCTATGGAACCCACGAATGTCTCTACCTTGGATGGGTCCAGAGCCGCTGTGTAGGCACCGGCATCTGAGGGTGTATTCAGCCCTACAGACTTGCGTATTAAATTGACTCCACCTTCATTACTAAGGCCTGAATCTCATTCTGTGTCTAAAAAACCGACACCCAGGCCACATGTTCAGGCCCCTATGACTAAAAAACAAATGATCAAAATTGCTGAAGATCTAATTACTCTAATCAGGGGCAGTCAACCCCCCCCCCCCCCCCGAGGCCTAGGGCTAAGCTTGATTATGAATCTTCTGATCAGGTTTCTGTTTCTTCTGACTCTTCTAATGACCTGGATTTGTCCATACCTACTTATGAGGATTCTGATGCAGAGGATTCCATTCCCTCTGCTTCCCCTCCTGAGGATTTTTCTTTTGGGGAAATTTTACTTACCTTAAGGGAGCATTTCCACTAGGAAAGTCAGGAATTTTCTGATTCAAAAAAGAGGCTTAGGGATTTCCTTCTTCTACCTCCGCATAGGCCCTTGGCTATACCTCCTGTACTAGACATTGTTGATGATGTGCTTTTCGGAATCCAGTATGGCCCCTGATTCCATGCCTCTGGCTCCTAGTAAACCTGACAAATACTACAGGGTTCCTGAGTCGCACAAGTTCCTTTTCAAAAATCTTGTTGCAGATCCAGAAACCATTTCTCAGGGGCCCAAGGGCATTAAGGCTTCTACTGCTAAAAATCCTACCCCTTCTGATAGTGACTCCAGGGCGCTTAATAGATGGGGTAAGAAGGTTTATACTTCTGCAACCTTGGCAATCAGGGCTTTAAACTGCCAATTTCATGTTAAAATATCAACAGCATATTATTGGACTGCTTAAACAGAAAATGATGTTGATTCCTGACTGTGTGGAAAATAAAGATTTACAGGATTTATTGCAGTCTACTGAACAAGTTGGAAAACATACTTTGCAATGTGGTTTTGTTTCTTTAGAGGCCTCTTGCAGGGCTGTTCTTACTGGGTTTGTGCTTAGAAGGCATGCTTGGCTTAAGGAGCAATCTTTGCCTGATCATGTTAAAGCGAAATTGTTGGATGCTCCTTTAAATCAGGACTGTCTGTTTGGCAATAAGGTTGAAGAAGTTCTAAAAAAGATGGAAGATAAAGCTAAATCTATGCAAACTGTTAAAGATTTCTTACAAGTGCAACCTCCAAGATTTAGTAGGCACTGGCCTACTAAGAATTGGTCTTTTCAAGCTCCTTCCAGATCCTCTGAAGCCAAAATCAGACACACCAAAAGTACCAGGTTTCAGTCCCAGGGAACTCTCAGACCTAAGCAATGGCAGGCCTCCACTTCCAAATCTGGAAATAACAAGACCACCCCCCTATGGTAAACAGTCTCAACGACTTCCTTTTAAAATTACTAAGCACTTACCTTTTAGCCACCCCTTTGCGGGGAAAGGTTGCTCTTCATGCAAAGAACTGGGAACTCATAACCCAGAACAAAAGAGTTTTAAGTATAGTGTCCCAGGGATACAGATTTCATTTCCACACATTGCCAACACCAAACGGGTGGCCAGACCTGCTCCCAAATCAGTGGGCAGAGGCTCAAACACAAGTACTTTCCCTCTTAAACATGGGGGCTATTCAACCAGTACCAGAAGAGGAAAAGGGACAAGGTTTCTATTCCAGGCTTTTTCTGGTACATAGAAAAGACAAATCATGGCATCCAATTCTGGACCTGTCTACTCTAAACACCTTTCTGGACATTCCAAAATTCAAGATGCTGACTCTTCACCAGTTACTTCCTATGCTAGGCAAAGATGCCTGGTTGGCAACTCTAGATTAAAAAGAAGCATACCTGCACATCCCAATCGGGGAATCTTGCAGAAGATGTCTACGCTTCAAAGCAGGTTACTTGCATCATCAGTTCTCTGCACTGCCCACCCACTACACCCCTCTACTACACCTTACAGTACCACAGCCCTCAAAAATAGGTCATCCTAATCTAGCATTTATCTGCCTGCTAAACCACCCATCTAGTCTTCCACTACCTCAGAGAACTATTGAATTGGCTCCTAATGCTGTACCCTTGTGCCTCCCCTCCATGTCCTTTAAAACAGCATGTAATAAAATCCATCCACATCCTCTAAAAGTGCATGTAAGTAAATAAGTTAAGAAAGGCACCATCTTCTCTAGTAAAGGTATTTCCTGTCAAATTACACCCTTTCTGATAGTTTTTTTTTTTTTTGGCTTACTTGGTCTGCTGCAGCATCTTTGGTTCTGTACATGTGCTCTCCCTGCCATTCCTGACTCCCATGTGAATTTAATTGGTTTTATTTTCAGTTTAATCTCCCATAATCCTTTGTGGAGTTTATACTCTGCTCCTGGCATTCCACACCATCCTTTCTCTGCTCTACACCCTGCCCTGATCCCCTGAACTCCTCCAGTGATGTGCAACTGCTGTCTAAAGGGATTTTCTGCAGTCTGATTGCTTTAACTTAGTTGGTATGTTTTCACATGCACAGGTGTACCTAAACCGTTGTATCTTTACAACCAATTAGGCTAGTTGAGACGAAATGCATAAAAGAGAAATTGCTGTAGGAGTATTTTTACTACAAGTTCTTGCCTCAAGTTAGACTTCCGTCGGTCATATGATTGCAAATGTACAGTAACTAGTCCAGGCTTGCCTTATATTACAGACAGATTAAACTAATGTAGAAGTCCACTTCTTTATTGCCCATGGGTTGTCTATTAAGTGAGCTGTTTCACTATTTATGATCACTCACACCATTAATCATACCTGTACTGCTGCCTGTAATTGCAAAGAATCTATTTAAGTTTGCTAGGAGACAGGTAAAACTATGCAGGGACCGAATGGTTGACTGTTGAACTGCCTGTTAATGTATATTTTAACTGTGTGATAAGTGCAGCTTGTGGATGTTCTTCTTGTTTCACTGTTGCAGTCATTACATTTTGGTAATCTGCTGGCAGGTTGCCCTCAGTCGGCCTGATTAACAAAGTCTTGGGTCCTGCGTCGGTTGCTGTCCCTTCTTCCATGACATCAGGTCGTCAGGGGTATAAAACATGCATCCGACGCGATTACATCAGTCTTTCTTGTCGTGTGGTGCCCGAAGCAGAAGTTCGCAAGTGCCGTTGGGCCGACTCCTGAAATTTTCGTTTTTGAGTTTCAGAACCAAAGTCTTCAACTTAAAGCTCAGTACCCCGTTGGGGAAACTTTTTCTTGCTCCTTACCGATGTCAGTAAAAGTTAATAATTGCATTACTCGTGGAAAGCAAATACCACACAAATATTTTCATTCGTACTGTATTCCTTGCCTAGGCTCTGACCACGAAGTACCTTTCTGTCAGTTTTCTGCTTTATTTAATCAGCACTCTATCCGTTGTCGATACATTTTCATCTCTAAATATTTCGGTTCTCGGTTTAATTATCCAGAAATGTCGCCAGTTAGCCATCCGACTACTGGGATTTCAAAAAAATGCAAAGATAAAGACAGACACAGGCCACCTAGGTCCAAAACTTCTGACAATGCTTCTCCTAAGCCAGTCGCCAGTTCGCTGGTACTCAGTGAGGCGCTTTCGCAGCCCCTGATACCCACTACTTCTGATTCGCAGTCCTCTACTGAGACCCATTCAGAGTCCGGTATGCCGTGAGAGACTTCACCTACGGAACCCACGAATGTCTCTACCTTGGATGGGTCCAGAGCCGCTGTGTAGGCACCAGCATCTGAGGGTGTATTCAGCCCTACAGACTTGCATATTAAATCGACTCCACCTTCATTACTAAGGCCTGAATCTCATTCTGTGTCTAAAAAACCGACACCCAGGCCACATGTTCAGGCCCCTATGCCTAAAAAACAAATTATCAAAATTGCTGAAGATCTAATTACTGTAATCAGGGGCAGTCAACCCCCCCCCCCCAAGTGGCCTAGGGCTAAGCTTGATTATGAATCTTCTGATCAGGTTTCTGTTTCTTCTGACTCTTCTAATGACCTGGATTTGTCCATACCTACTTATGAGGATTCTGATGCAGAGGATTCTATTCCCTCTGCTTCCCCTCCTGAGGATTTTTCTTTTGGGGAAATTTTACTTACCTTAAGGGAGCGTTTCCACTAGGAAAGTTAGGAATTTTCTGATTCAAAAAAGAGGCTTAGCGATTTCCTTCTTCTACCTCAGCATAGGCCCTTGGCTATACCTCCTGTACTAGACATTGTTGATGATGTGTTTTCGGAATCCAGTATGGCCCCTGATTCCATGCCTCTGGCTCCTAGTAAACCTGACAGATACTACAGGGTTCCTGAGTCGCACAAGTTCCTTTTCAAAAATCTTGTTGCAGATCCAGAAACCATTTCTCAGGGGCCCAAGGGCATTAAGGCTTCTACTGCTAAAAATCCTACCCCTTCTGATAGTGACTCCAGGGTGCTTAATAGATGGGGTAAGAAGGTTTATACTTCTGCAACCTTGGCAATCAGGGCTTTAAACTGCCAATTTCATGTTAAAATATCAACAGCATATTATTGGACTGCTTAAACAGAAAATGATGTTGATTCCTGACTGTGTGGAAAATAAAGATTTACAGGATTTATTGCATTCTACTGAACAAGTTGGAAAACATACTTTGCAATGTGGTTTTGTTTCTTTAGAGGCCTCTTGCAGGGCTGCTGTTACTGGGTTTGTGCTTAAAAGGCATGCTTGGCTTAAGGAGCAATCTTTGCCTGATCATGTTAAAGCGAAATTGTTGGATGCACCTTTAAATCAGGACTGTCTGTTTGGCAATAAGGTTGAAGAAGTTCTAAAAAAGATGGAAGATAAAGCTAAATCTATGCAAACTGTTAAAGATTTCTTACAAGTGCAACCTCCAAGATTTAGTAGGCACTGGCCTACTAAGAATTGGTCTTTTCAAGCTCCTTCCAGATCCTCTGAAGCCAAAATCAGACACACCAAAAGTACCAGGTTTCAGTCCCAGGGAACTCTCAGACCTAAGCAATGGCAGGCCTCCACTTCCAAATCTGGAAATAACAAGACCACCCCCCTATGGTAAACAGTCTCAGTGACTTCATTTTAAAATTACTAAGCACTTACCTTTTAGCCACCCCTTTGCGGGGAAAGGTTTCTCTTCATGCAAAGAACTGGGAACTCATAACCCAGAACAAAAGGGTTTTAAGTATAGTGTCCCAGGGATACAGATTTCATTTCCACACGTTGCCAACACCAAACGGGTGGCCAGACCTGCTCCCAAATCAGTGGGCAGAGGCTCAAACACAAGTACTTTCCCTCTTAAACATGGGGGCTATTCAACCAGTACCAGAAGAGGAAAAGGGACAAGGTTTCTATTCCAGGCTTTTTCTGGTACATAGAAAAGACAAATCATGGCATCCAATTCTGGACCTGTCTACTCTAAACACCTTTCTGGACATTCCAAAATTCAAGATGCTGACTCTTCACCAGTTACTTCCTATGCTAGGCAAAAATGCCTGGTTGGCAACTCTAGATTAAAAAGAAGCATACCTGCACATCCCAATCGGGGAATCTTGCAGAAGATGTCTACGCTTCAAAGCAGGTTTCTTGCATTATCCGTTCTCTGCACTGCCCACCCACTACACCCCTCTACTACACCTTACAGTACCACAGCCCTCATAAATAGGTCATCCTAATCTAGCATTTATCTGCCTGCTAAACCACCCATCTAGTCTTCCACTACCCCAGAGAACTATTGAATTGGCTCCTAATGCTAAACTATTTTAAGATTATTGTTCTGTACCCTTGTGCCTCCCATCCATCTCCTTTAAAACAGCATGTAAGAAAATCTATCCACCATCCCCTAAAAGTGCATGTAAGTAAATAAGTTAAGAAAGGCACCATCTTCTGTAGTAAAGGTATTTCCTGTCGAATTACACCCTTTCTGATTGTTTTTTTTTGGCTCACTTGGTCTGCTGCAGCATCGTTGGTCCTGTACATGTGCTCTCCCTGCCATTCCTGACTCCCATGTGAATTTAATTGGTTTTATTTTCAGTTTAATCTCCCATAATCCTTTGTGGAGTTTATACTCTGCTCCTGGCATTCCACACCATCTTTTCTCTATTCTGCACCCTGCCCTGATCCCCCAAACTCCTCCAGTGATGTGCAACTGCTGTTTTAAAGTATTTTCTACAGTCTGATTGCTTTAACTTAGTTGGTATGTTTTCACATGCACAGATGTACCTAAATCATTGCATCTTTACAACCAATTAGGCTAGTTAAGAGGAAATGCATAAAAGAGGAATTGCTGTAGGAGTATTCATACTATAAGTTCAAGTTCTTGCCTCAAGCTATACTTCTGTCCGTCATCTGATTGCAAATGTACAGTAACTAGTCCAGACTTGTCTTATATTACAGAGAGGTTAAACTAATTTAGTAGTCTACTTCTTTATTGCCCATGGGTTGTCTGTTGAGTGAGCTATTTCACTATTTACGGTCACTCACACCATTAATCATACCTGTACTGCTGCCCGTAATTGCAAAGAGTCTATTTAAGTTTGCTAGGATACAGTTAAAACTATGCAGGGACCGAATGGTGGACTGTTAAACTGCCTGTTAATGCATTTTTTTTAACTGTGTGATAAGTGCAGCTTGTGGTTGTTTGTAATGTTAAATTAAGAGCTGCCTGTAAATGCTGTTTTTCTGATTGGAACTACTCTCTTTTTACCTTCTCCACTGTCTCTCTGATAGCATTAGGACAATCTGTAACTGTTTTCTTGCTTGGACCTACACTCACTCTTATCTCTCTATTCTCTTTTTTCCTAGCCATCATTCCTGCTCTGACTCTCTATTTTACCCTTTCTCTAATATCTACTCGCATTTCAGTGTCCCTTAGTTTTTCCCTAGGTGTCCAAGCCCTAATCGAAGACATACCTTTGCAAGGCATTCATCTTTAACCAGCAGAAGCCTTTTTGTACAGCCAGTAACTGGGCATTGACTCCCCTGAGTCTGGAATGCATTTTTCTTTGATTGATCTATGTTCTGTTCTATTATATACTACTTTGTACCTTATCTGTGATAAGATAGGCTGCCTGTAAATCACCTGAGATGGTTTACCAACCTCCCCCCTCACTTCCCCCTCATTTCTCTTTATGCTGATATAAAGACAAGTCTTCTAGTAGCCCGCTCATTACACCCCTTTACTACACTTCATAGTACCACAACCCTTGTAAATAGGTCATCCTAATCTAGCATTTATCTGCCTAATAAAGCACCCATCTAGTCTTCCACTACCCCAGAAAACTATTGAATTGGCTCCTACCTCTAAACTATTTTAACATTACTGTTGCTCTGGAGCCTTTTGCCTTCCATCCATCTCCTGTAAAACAACATGTAAGAAAATCCATCACCTTCTAAAACTGCATGTAAAAAATAAGTTAAGAAAGGCGCCAATTTCTCTAGAAAAGGTATTTCCTGTAGAACTAGACCCTTTCTGATTTTTTTTTTGGCTTACTTGGTCTGTTTCTGGTGTCTTTTGTCCAGTAGATGTCTGACAACATACCTAATGAAACTATAATACTAGATGATGTTAACATCAATTTGCTTTCCCTCATCTCTAACTCCCCCACAACAAACAGAAACCTATATGGCTATACCCAACTTATCTCTTCTCCCACATTTCTTCATAAACCCACAAGTACCAGTTCTATCCTGGACTGGATTCTTGTCTCCAAGCCTAACCTCTACTACCACCCTGAATCCCTACCAGACTCAGTTAGTGACCACCCCCCTATACGCATCCAAAGATTTTAACTCCATCTCTCTAGACCTCATAAATTTAAACAATTCCAAAAGCTAACCAACTTCAAGCCAGATACATTCAATAATTGTCTCCCTGCTATTGACTGGTCCTTCCTTTCATCCCTCCCTCGTGATGAAGCTGTTCTTCAATTCAACTCCATCTTCCTAAACACACTGGACTCCCTTGTCCTTCCCAATACTGTCAGAGTCAAATCACGGTGTTCCCCTTGATTCACCAACTCTACTTGGTCCCTAATCTAAAGCAGAGATTCTGCCTGGAAACTCTGGACTAAGGCCATATCTCTCACTCACTACCAAAAATATAGGGAACTCCGAAATCTAACCAAAAAACACATAAACATTGATAAAAAGAAGTTCTGTCACTCATCCCAAACTACAGAATCCAGAAACCCCCAAAAATTCTGGAATACTGTCAACTAAATTCGCCACCTAGGGAATCCCTCTACTCCTAACCCCTGCCCAAATAACACATCCCAAGAAACTGCATCTATTTTCAATTCATACATCATAGATACCATCAGCAAACTTATACAGAACTCCAACCTTACCAACCCCTCACCTCACACCACCCCCACTACAAAACTGCTCATTCTCACTAAATCCCATTCCAACCAGCTACATTAAAAAGCTTTTTCTGAAACTTAAACCTAGTTCCCCATCAGCTGATAACCTCTACCTTTCTTCCTAAAGGCTGCTGCTAACTTTATAGCATATCCTATCTCCATCCTTGTAAACTGTTCAGTCAGTGAATCCACTGTTCCTATTCTGTTGGAAAGTATTCATACCATACCTATTCACAAAGGTGGAAATTCTATATAACTAATTATCAACCCATTGCCATACTTTCTCCCTTCTGTAAAATTGTTGAACACTGTTTTCATAAACAAATCACGGCTTATCTCACTCAAGAGACCTGACCACCCCTACCCAGCATGGCTTCCACCCCCACCACCACCACAGTACCACTACTGCACTTATTTTCTTTACTAGGTCTATCTCCCTAGCCAGAGACAACAATAAACTGGTGTCCTGCCTCTTTTTAGATCTCTTTAAAGCCTTTGACACCATCTCTCACTCCATCCTCCTCTCAGACTTTCACAACTCAACCTCTCATCAGCAACTATCTCTTGGTTCAGCAACTACCTCACCGACAGACAGAAATCCATAAAATGGCTCTCTGCTCTATCTTCCTTTCTCCCCATCAAAGTGGGCATATTACAAGGCTTAGTTTTAGGCCCCCTTCTATTTAACATCTTTACAAATCAACTTCACATATCCTATCATCAGTCAACCCTCATAAGGTAGCAGACAATTCCACAATCATCTCCATTGCTAACAACCCCTCTGACCTGCTCAGTCTGACACAAACATCACCGAAACATGGCTTACTAACAACCAACTCATACTTAACCCTAAAAAGACAAAACTACTTCTCTTACTCCAAAAATCCCTCTACCATTTTAAATTGTCATTCACTATCTCTTCCCTTAACAGCACCACTATCGTAGCTTAAAGCCACACTAAGCTCCTTGGAGTAATAGTAGATGACCAACTTAAATTTGACATCCATGTTCTTCACTGTATCAAGAAAACCCACCAAAAGCTAGGCCTTCTGTATAGAAACAAAAGGTTCCTTACACCCATCAACAGGATCTCACTTGCCCAAGCATACCTTCTTCCTAACCTTTTCTACAGCTCGCATATCTTAACTAACTTACAGCCCTCACTACTTTCCAAACTCAAAACCGTCTCTACAAACAAAGCTGTTAGGTTTGCTGCAAATCTGCCTGCTAAATCATACCACTGTCATGCTCTCCAGACACTCAGCTGGCTTGAGTTTCCTCACTAACTCTTATTTTCTCAACTGCTCATCATCCATTCTACCCTGAACAAGCCCTCCTCCTGCCCTAACATCTCCTCACTTGTCTCCCTCTACAACCCACCTTGATCCCTCAAACGCTGTGACCAATGTTTCTTATAAATTCACAAACCAAAAAAGTCTATCGGACAGACTCCCTATAGGTACTTTCCCACTGTTTCATGGAACAAGCTTCCCATGACCCTCAGAAATATTACCCATGTCCATGAATTCAAGAAAGCTCTCAAAATATACCTTAACAGCACCTGGACCTGTCATTGTAATCATCCTGCCTGAACCCATTCCTTTCTCCTTCACTGTTCTCTCCATGTCTCCCTTCTGTTCATATTCCTCCCTTCTGTCTAACTCTTTTTTAACCGACTTCCTAATTATGATATGATTGCCATCTGCTACTCTCCACTCTCCTTTGCCTCAAAGTTCTGGAACCCTGCTACCTGCTTCCTATTTTTTGCAATCTGTTGTTTTACGTTAAACTTCTACACCTACTGTAGCTTATAAAAGTTTCTTGTTTTGTATAGCTGTCTACTAATGACAGCCCTAATGTGTTTGGTTTTTTTTGTTGACAATTTTTAATCATTACCTAATTCTATAACTACTACTTAGTGTAAATGTCTTTTTTGCTGTTTTTCTCTTACTTGTACTGTTATGGACAACTGCCTAATACTTTTTAGTTTATATATATATATATATATATATATATATATATATATATATATATATATATATCATATATAATTTACTATATTTTACTTCAGTCGTGTAATTTGTCTTGATGTAGTTGTGCTGTAGAGCTTTTCTCCATGGGCCTCTGCTGAAAATGGGTGTTTGCTCATTCGGACTAACCTGGTCAACAGATGTCAAATAAATAATAAAAATAAAAACACTGTTACCTTAGCATTGCTCTTTATAAAGGTGCATTTGGGCCTGGCAGTTCTGTTTGTGATAACACCCTTGTTGTACAATTTTCATAGCAGTTGATGGTAAACTGAACCTTCTTTTCATGCAGTTCAAGTGTTAGTTTCCCCAATCCATTTCTTTTAATTCCTGTTCTGGAAAAGTTCAAACAGCAAAACAAGCCATCCTGATGGATCCCTGGTATTAGTAGGTTGTACAACAAAGGAAAGAAAATTGTGTTGAGAAGTAAGAGGGAATGTGCGCAACAGAGCAGAAAAATCCCTCTAAACAAGTGAATCATGGGTGTGGTCAAGTGTCTGAAAGCAGAGGCTAAAACAGACTCCAAAGCTAAGAATTAACCATAAGGCATTTTCAGTTTTGTCTGCAATCTTAAGGGCAACATCCAACAATGTGTGGAGTTAGTTGTAGATGGTATCGCCTATTCTCAGCCAGAAGATAAAGCAAATTCACTGGCTGACAAATTCATCTCAAATTTCACCTGCCCATCACCCCAGTTCTCCCTCAAGAAATACCATCCACCACTCCACTGCCAATTATCACCAAAGAACAGGTTGTCACTGCACTCTCTAAAGCTGTAATGGGGCCTGACAGTATATCAGGTTGCCTGTTAAACAGCTTAAATCAGGACACATCAGGTCCATTAGGATCTCTATTTAACCACAGTCTCCAGACTTTCTTTGTTCTGATAGAGTGGGAGACAGCAACAGTCATCCTCCTACATAAAGGAGGACTGACTAGTGACCCAGGAAGTTACAGACTGTTAAGTTTGACTATTCTTATATGTAAGACTATGGAAAGAATAATCATGAACCGGATAAATAATGACATAGGAAACCTCCAAACACTGGAACTGACCCAATTCAGCTTTGTCAAGAGCAGGTCTTGGCTACTAAATCTGGTGGATTACTTTGAGAAAGTCATTAAGGTTGTAAAACAATACATACTGCCTGCCTCAACCTGGTCAAGGCATTTGACACAATTCCAATTCCTCACTCGTGTATTATAAATAAATCCACAAAACTGGGCATAAATCCCTACATCACTAGATGGATAGCCAGTTGGCTCAAGGACAGGACACACGTGGTTAATGTGGGTGAATCCAGATCAAGCAAGAGGCCATTTACTAGTGGTGTGCCAGAGGGTTAAGTGCTGCAACAACTCCTGTTTGGAATATACTTCTCTGAATTCAGAGATAATATGGAAGGCCTCTGGATAATAAGGTTTGTTGAAGAATGCAAGCCTGGGGCAATCACTGAATCCCCCAGTGATGTAGATATCCTTCACGAAGTTCTAGATAAGACAAATGATTGGTGCCATAACTTGTTCTTTCGGCTGTTCCCATTAGGGGTCACCACAGTGGATCATCTGTTTTCATTTCTTCCTATCCTCTGCATCTTGCTCTGTCACACCCAACCACCTGCATGTTCTCTCTCACCACATCCATAAACCTTATCTTAGGCCTTCCTCTTTTCCTGTTACCTGGCAGCTTCATCCTTAGCATCTCTTTCCCAATATACCCAGCATCCCTCCTCAGCACATGTCAAAACTAACGCAATCTCTCCTCTCTGGCTTTGTCTCCAAACTGTCCAACCTGGGCTGACCCTCTAATATACTTATTCCTAATCCTGTCTACCCTCATCACACCCAGTGCAAATCATAACATCTTTAACTCTGCCACATCCAGCTCTGACTCCTGCCTTTTTGTCAATGCCACTGTCTCCAACCCATATAACATAGCTGGTCTCACTACCCTCTTGTAGACCATCTCTTTCACTCTTACTGGTACTCGTCTGTCACAAATCACTGCTGACACTTTTCTCCACCCACTCCACCCTGCCTGTCCTCTCTTCTTCACCTCTCTTCCACACTCACCATTACTCTGAACTGTTGATCCCAAATATTTAAATTCATCCGTCTTTGTCAACTCTACTCCCTGCATCCTCACCATTCCTCTATCCTCCCTCTCATTCACACACACATATTCTGTCTTAGTCCTGCTGACCTTCATTCCTCTCCTCTCTAGAGCATATTTCCATCTCTCCAGGGTCTCTTCAACCTGTTCCCTACTCTCACTACATATCACAATGTCATCTGCAAACATCATAGTCCACGGGGACTCCTGCCTGATCTCGTCTGTCAACCTGTCCATTACCACTGCAAATAAGAAAGGGCTGAGAGCTGTGTGAAAAAATGCATGGTCATACCCATGGGGAAGTCAGATATCCCTGAAAATGACAACATCAATAATACACCTCTAAGGGTAGACTCAGAGGTAAGAGATCTAGATACACAGATAGTAGCCTGAACTTTGACCACCATATGTCCATAGTAGTGAGGAAGTCCTTTTATGTGGCACAACTCATAAGTAAAGGTATGGCATCCAGATCCAAGGAAATTATAGTCATGCTGTACTCAACCCTCATTAGACGAATAATGTATTACAATGCACCATTTGGCATGCACTTGACTAGACACTTACAGAAGCTGGAGCGACCTCAGAGATTACTGACAAAGAAAATGTAGGATGTCAACAACATGAACTCTGTGGATAGACTAAAATCTTTATCTTTTACTCTGTCTCCTAATGATAATTAAGTGGTGACCTGTGCCTGACTTATAAGGTAGTCACAAATTCAGCCCTGATGGACCTGCCGCACATCTGCAAGTCAAATAGCTCAAGGGTCACCTGATCTAGAGATCTAAACTTAGTCACCAACTCAAACAACATATGCTGGAGAGACAGATATGTCTCTCAGAGACCGTCCCTTCTTTGTAACAGACTTCCTATTCATATTAATCATAAACCCTCCCTGGCCATCTTCAAATGCAGTTTGGATCAAGGGATAAGGAATTGCAAATTCACAACTGGGGTAGTGCCTTCATCCATTTTGGACAGGGGCAGTTTGTAAGGTACTCAATGCACAGACACAAATCCATGCCATCCTCTTGCCCCTAGGGGCTTTATATTGGGTAAAATCAGGTTATATTGGCTGGGCTTGTGAGGGTCCTTAAGCCGTTAGCCTAGTAATCTTTGAACCTATTAACCTATTTTACATTTGAGTAAAATCACTATTTTCCTACAAATGTCGTGTGTATCTGCTGCCTGAGGCTTCTGCAGTAGGTTGAGAATGTGAGCAGTTGAAACTGTGTGTATTATTTGGAAGTTCTCATTACACCCACAACTACCATATGGTGTGTGTTAATTCTACATAGCAGGTAGAGTAATTTGTTTCATTGATGTTTTATTGTCCTTCCAGAGAAGTTTAGAAATAAAGGATGACTGTGGTGGAGCAGGTGATAAGAAAGGTAGCTGAAGCTGCTGAAGGAACAGTAGTGAAAACCATGTCCATCACATGGATTCATACCTTTGTTTATGTCCCTCGATAGTATTGATGACCTTAAGGCATACCTATTAACCTTTGAAAGAATTGTCAGCTGGTAGGGCTGAGATCAATCCAGCTGGGCTAGAATTTTAGCAGTACATCTCACAGAGGAACTCCCCTTGCTTATATGGACATTCCTAGAACAGACTGTAGTAATTTTGACAAAACAAGCAGTTTATTGGCAAGAGCTATTCTTAATTTCGAAACC
>NC_056743.1:279989708-280134708 GCF_019279795.1 Protopterus annectens
AGGAAAGCAGCAAGAGCTGCTAACAGAAAGCAACCAGATGACTGGATTGTATCTAGACAATGTAACTGGAAGCAAACAGTCTTATATCTTAGATATTACACAAGCCATACTGGAAACTTCATGATAATAAAAGATTTTCTACAGTTTGCATCATGGCGTGTGGATTAAAATATTTATTCTTTAGCAACTCATGCTGTTTTTGTTTTGTCAATACTTCGAGTTTCTTATGGACAAGACCATAAGATCGAAGTTCTGAAACTTTGAAATGTAAATAAAAAAAATAATATAAAAAAAAAAAAATGCCTGCTAATTAAATATACCAAATCTGAGATCACACTACAGTGAGGAAAATGGTAACTATACTGTTCTGCACTCTACGCTGATCTCCATTTTTTATTTTTGAAGTTTCAAAGCGTTAATCTGTCTGTCAAACAACTCCAAGTTCAAAGTTTTGAAACTTCAAAATTTAGAAGTAGACCTGTGTGTGTGTGTGTGTGTGTGTGTGTGTGTGTGTGTGTGTGTGTGTGTGTGTGTGTGTCTGTCTGTCTGTCTGTCTGTGTGTGTCTGTGTCTGTATATGGATTCACTTCGTAACACTGAAAACTCAAAACACTGAAAATGGGAAAACTTCATAATATAGAAGACCAAAACACTGAAACTTCAAAACACTGAAACTCAAAACACTGAAAACACATATATCATATATATACTGAGTAAACACAAATCATAACTCTTTCCCACACTTTCCAAGCAAGTGCAGTCTTGGAGTTGATATATAAGTAGCAGGGTGATATATATATATATATATATATATATAGATAGATAGATAGATATATAATATATACATACATATATATATATATATATATATATATATATATATATATATATATATATATATATATATGGGTCTACTTCAGAAGACTGACAAACCAAAAGACTGAATCCCAAAAGATTGAAAATTCAAAACACTGAACACATTTTTAATGGAGGGCAAGTATATACCAACTCCAGAATCACACAACAGTGGAGAAGGGGCACATTTCATCATTAAGTATTTTGAATTTTCAGTCTTTTGGGATTCAGTCTTTTGGTTTTTCAGTCTTCTGAAGTAGACCCAAATATATATATATATATATATATATATATATATATATATATATATATATATATATAACCTTTAATATGACATTAGTATTTTAATTAGTGTTGTTATGTGATAGGATGGGCTGTGTCATGTGTTTTATTCTAAATAAGTATTTAAATGGAAGACTCTTTTAAACTGTTTTAAACACTAAAGACGGACTCTGTCTGAAAGCTTTGTTGTTGAATAAACTGTTTTACGCTGTGCTTGGTTATTATTATTTTAGAGCAAATTGTTGTGACAGATAAGCTGAATAAGGACTTGGCTAGAGCCTTTCAAATGGGAATTGAATTAAATGGTCTTCCAAGAATGGATCCATTTGTAGTAAATTCTACACTTTCTACAAAAAAGTTTTTTGTTGATATCTAAAAGTCATCTGTCATTCACATGATACTTAATTGGGATATTTTATTTTTTGTCTGTAAAGTTATTTCTCGGTAGCCATTTGAAATGTCAGAACCTGCTTCAGTGAGTCCTGTAATATAAAACAGACTTACATATACTAAGTCTGACAAGGCCATTTCTCAGAATCTTCCTTTTACTCCACGGTATGGTGATCTCAGAGTTGATATCTAAAAAGGGGAGGAGTGCAGCACTTGCAGCCAACATCAGGAGGTGTACGAGAGTTTGTTCTCCTTGCAAAGAAAGAAGTCTAAAGGAGAAGAGTGGTGATTGGTGTTCACTCTTCTGTGTTTTCAATCTTTTTATTTTCAATGTGCCAACATTTGGCAGTGAGCACCAACATTGCAGAAGGGGAGCCTGTTTCTGTCTACATTTGAACCAGCTGTAGTGCCTGTGTTTGATAGACTGTTTTTGTTGCATAGATATTTGCAATAGAGCATCAAAGCTGCAACTATTCATGGTGGCTTATCCCTTTTGTTTTTCATGAATACACGAGTATGTGTAAAAACAATCCCCCATACTTTACCTTACTACTTTCAAATTGTGTCTCGAATCTAGCTATTTATCTCCAACATTTATTTCAGGGTTTAATATAACTCTCTTTTCATCATCAACAACATCCCTAAATCTCAATTTATACGCATGAAATGTATTTGTTCATCTACTAAATCCCATGCGGAATGTGAACAGGATCTTTGTGATAGATTTATCCAAAGGGGATATAATAGATCTCAACTTTACCAGACCATTCATGAGGTTAGGCATATGCCACGTTCTCAATTATTAACATATAAACATGAACAGGAGGCCTCTACCAGTTCCCCAGCTCAACCCATCAGATTTACAGTAACTTATGGAAATAACACCCCTTTATTCAGGAATATAGTTAATCATCATTGGGGTATTTTAAGAGCACATGAGTTTCTATCTGATATATTACCTGAAACATGTGCCTTTTCATATCGTAGGGGTAAGACGATGAATTCACATTTTACATATTACAAAAAACTTCACCCAACTACATCTACACAAACCACTATATTTGGAGATCCATTGATTGGTTCATTTCCTTGTGGTCATTGTAGTGCATGCAAGTACATGGCCAAAATGAAAGAATTTTCAAGTGCCAACACTTCACGTGTTTTTCATATTAGGATTTTTGGTAACTGCAGTTCAGACTGGGTGGTATATTTGGCCACCTGTACATGCACCTCATTTTATGTAGGACAAACTTCCCGACCACTGAGATTTTGTATTAGTGAGCATCTTAGTGCAATCAGAACCAAAAAGTTAACTAATGCTTTATATAAGCATACTTTGACTCACCAAACTGCCCAATTTCAATTTACCATTATAGACAAGATTCAGTTGCCGAGGATGTCTAAGGCAGGCTGGCATGACAAGCTAAACAGCATGGAAACATTATGGATTACCAGATTGGGTGCTTTGTTCAAACCTGGGTTAAATGAATATGGATAAAGCTTTTTGCTGGCTGTGCATTTATATAATCTGTTGTTTCATACATGGATTTGAATTGGGGGTTTTATGGTTTGAACTAGCTAATTTTCCCAATCAAATGGTAACTTATTATTTTTGTAGATTTTTTTATATATTTTTTATATATTTGTTTTATCTCATTTAAAATTTGTTTTAATGAACTAATTTCTATAGGATTCTATTAGGTGTATATATATATATATACCTTTAAATTCTTCAGTATATAAAGAACACCAGGATGCACTATTTTAACTTTTTTTTCTTTTTTTGCACTGATGAAGGCCATTGTTTAGGCCGAAACCGGTTTGCAGCATTTTTGTTTGAATATGCCACAATAAAAGAAGGCTTCTGCTTGCTCTGACCTTTGCGCTGGCTCGTTTTGTGTTTTCGATTACTTTGGTTTGAGCCATGCGCTGGATCTGCCGTGCGTGACTTTTTGGTTTGCTCCACATTAAATGATAGGAAGGACAGATTCTAAATACATTGGTTATGTGTTTGCAACTCAGGTATTATCTTGACAGTACTATAGCTGTGAATTCCTAGTTGTTGTTGTGTCTTTCGGCTTTTTCCTGGTTACGGGTCGCCACAGCAGAACTCCGGTCCACTAATGATTGGCAGTAGATTTTTACGTGCAGAATTGCCGGCCCTGATGCACAACCTTCAACAAAGGTACGCCCATTCACGCATGTCTCCACACAGAAGACACTCTAGCTGAGAATCGAACAGGACAATGTCTTACTGTGAGGCGACAATGCTACTGCAACACCACCATGGGACTGGAAAAGAACATCTTGTGTCAATTCAGACAATTCCATTTGGGTGTTCATTACTATATCTTCTCCAGGCAGGTCTCCCTTTAACAGACTGTATGACATCGAGTGCAGGGATAGTGATTCTAACTTTTCATATTATGTTAACTACAAATTTTGAAGGTTTTTTTATGTTTCTAGTGCATAATATTCACTATGGAACTGGTTAGCTAGACATGTAACAATAAACACAAAAAACACTGGAATGCTCTTTGGAACACCACATATGTTCAAAACCTCCCATAAACTTACAATTGGATATCTTAACCCCCCTACCCTGTACAGGATCACAAAAATACTTGGGCATTACACTTGATCAGAAACACAGACAAAGTCATCACATGACTAAAATTCCCTTAGAAAATGTCTTCCCTTCTTAATAAAGAAGTTAGACAAGCCATTGCAGCCAATGTGCTGATTCCCAGGAAAGAAAATAAGCTTCCCATCATTCTCTGTTATCAATATAAAATACAGCCGTTTTGCAATCCACTGAAAGCAAAATTCTTTTATCTGTACAATCTAATAACAGAGAGCATTATTGTATGATCTTAAGCAAAGCCATCTTACTGCCAGTCACAACAGCCTTAATTTCATTAAATACTTTACAATTCAAATTACCAAACAAGTGTTAGCACTCATCATTACAAAATAAACATCATGCAAAACTACTATTCTACTCATTAAAGACTAAGACAGGATGCAGCTGGTGAAGCTACTTTTCATATTATCCACTTGTGAAAAAGCCTTGAAGAAAGTCATTCCTGCAAGCTGGAGTAACCTCTCAGCTAATATTAGAGGAAGTGATAATATCAGATTATTGTAAAAACAACTCAAGAATGAAGATTAACAAAAGACATTCTATGGCACGTTACTGACTTACTCCTCTTAGACTATGTCAAATTACTACACTGTACTGAAAAACATATGAAAGCCTATGTAATTTTTAAATGTTTAATAATATGCATAAACCTTCTGCCAGTTACTTTCCCCAAACTCTCCTTTTACATTTCTCTTCCATACTCTGTCTTTATTCAGTCTCTGTCAGGTTCTTAAATAACTGTAATGCTTTGTAAACCACACAGCATTATGTTGTTGTCTTTCGGCTTTTCCCAGTTAGGGGTCGCCACAGCAGAACTCCGGTCCGCTAATGATTGGCAGTAGATTTTCATGAATGCCGAGGTGTCAGCTCGACGTTCAACCTTCAGTGAAGGCATGCCCATTTACGCATGTCTTTCGAATGCCCACCCAACCGCGGGGAGGACACGCAGACTCCACACAGAAGGCACCCCCCGCACTCCAGCCAAGAATCGAATGGGAGAACCTCTTGCTGTGAGACAACAATGCTACCGCTGCATCACCGTGGCTCCATACAGATTAATGTCAAATGCATGTATTAGTGAGTTATTTTAAAAAATCATTGGCAGTTCTAGTCCGATTGCAAATTCAACATGAACAGGGCACTCCATTTGTGAAACTTGTAGTTTATTATGTTCTTAGTGCAACGTACAATTTGCCATACAGATTCTTAGCATGAATATCTACCTGTTTTACAAGACTATCATAAGTAAATGTGTTACACTGTAAATTACTATTTGTGTATCACCATTTTATATATATATATATATATATATATATATATATATATATATATATATGAATATTATTTATTGTATCTTGCCTCATGGCCTAGGATGTGGACAAAAGGGAATCTTGACCTGTACACTTTTTCACAAATTTTAAATAAATAACTCTGTCAAAAATATTTTGCAGATCACTACAAACACTACGGTTATCAGTGCATATGCTACTTTAACTTTCTTGTTTCATCACCCCGTTGAACTTACAGAAGGGATGGGTATACTTGACTGCCGTCTTTACCTTTGAGCGATTTTTCATAAATTATGCAAATCACTGTAAGTAACATAGTAGTTTAAAATACATGCCATTTTACTATAAACTGTCTTTTTCATTTTGGTATTCTCACCCACTACTTCTGAAGAATTTTTAGAAAAGCATTTTTAATCATCACTGCCCCCCCCCCACACACACACATGCACAATGCTTGTTTCCCACTTTTTTTGTTTGATTTCATTTTGTGCCCCTGTACTAAACCTGACTGACCAACTTACCCCTTATTACTTGAATCAACCTTACCTTCTCATCTCTGAAACTATTTCATCTTAACAACTTCTTTGCTTCCTCTCCATCGTAGTCTTACTATTTACTGGATTCTCTAAAAAGTATAACATATTACTTCTAGATGTATTACTTAACTGCTTCTCCATTTCACTTTCCTTTATCTTCCTTTCTTATCTACATCTATACTATATTTTCTTTTCATTTCTTAGCTAGTATTCTTTAGCAACAATTAAATGTAACTTCATATTAATTATACTAAGTCTAGTCAAATATGTGTAGCCTTTTTTATAAGTACTTTATAAATTTGCAACCTCATATTATTTCTGTTTTCTTTACGGAAAATGTAATTGCATTCTAAATATGTACTTCTTTATATGTGAACTTTATTTAAAATGTGTGGAGCTTTTCTCCCCGGGCCTCTACTGAAAATGGACATATATCCAGCTAGACTAGCCCGGTCAACAAATGTAAAATAAAAAAGTAAAATAAATGTTATTCATTCTGTTCTTTTGCACTTTAAAACAAACATGGTTACTGGTTCTGATAATAAAAAATTACCAAATGCATTGTAAGACAAACATTTCCAGTGCAAAGCAAAACACTGTGGTAGCTAATGTGTGAATGTAGGCAAGGTATAAGCAGAAGTGAATACTGTCTATAAATGTTTTGAGAATGACTCAAATTAAAAGTGCAGTTGGCAACATAAGAAATTATAATAATATGCCATTACCCAAGGTTTGAACACTCTGTCTGGCCATAGGCGTGTGTGTGTGTGTGTGTGTGTGTGTGTGTGTGTGTGTGTGTGTGTGTGTGTGTGTGTGTGTGTGTGTGAGTTTCTAGTGTGGAAGCGCTAACATGGCAGGGCTGCCCACCAGGCGGTGTAAACCTTGGCTCTAGATGATTGTCATTGTTGAAGTGACACCCTGATCCCATGTGTAAAAAGGAGAAAAGGAGTTGTGAATGGATGGATTACCCAAGGTAAATTTGAACTAGAACACATGAAACTAAATTTAACTAGAAATGTCATCCATGCAACACTTGTACGAAGATTTCTTTGAAACTGCTTATACAAAAATTGGCCTAATTTACATGATGTCTTCTATAAAAAGATAACCTACCCACCATGTCATGTAGCAAAGAATGTTGTGTTAACGTCTTACTGTTGACAGCATATCACAGTATTGCATGCTATAAAACTGTTAACTTATTGGTATACAGAATGTCGTAGTCTGATAATGTAGGCAGTAATGAGAAAACAGTGCAGCTACTTTTTTCAAAAATGGAATGAAATTACTTCTGCAGAAGAAAGTTGCATTTGTAAATATCTTCCTTTTTGAGTAGTCAGAGAATAAAAGGACAATATCATGCCTACACCAACTTAATTAAATGAAGAGCTGATGCTTAGTATCCTGGTTGATGGGTCCTTAGTTAACTATTTCATCTCCACCAATCAGAATTTGGCATTTTTTTCAGATGCATTTGGGAATGTCCACATGGCTGCATTAATACATGTTTGGTGTAGTTATTTATATGTTAGATTATTATTGTTTATGATTTCTTGATCAGGTTGTCCAGCTAGGTTGCTTGCCATTTTAAGGTGAAGCCCAGGGAGAAATGGTCAACAAAACTACATTAAAAACACAATACATATATGAATAACATATATGAAGGATAAATATAGTATTACATGGGCTTCAGTCCATGATTTGAATATTTGACTATAACAGCTGGGAAGCAGAGCTAGTTTAGCACAAATAGTGATGCCTGGACTAATATGAATGTTGGTTCAAAACAATTGCGAGATTACAGCTAGCACTATCTAGAGAATCATAATGTAGAAACACATAGAAAACATAGCAATAGATTGAGGTAAGTATTTTGGCTGGTATAGAAGCTTGTGCTTTGTCCAGATGTTCTACATAAGGAAGTATATGTGCAACATTGAGAAGTACAGTATAGATTATGAGAAGAGGAGACAAGGGCATTCAATTTTGAGGGGCAACAAAGGAAGGTTCCTATGCAATGCAAAATGTTACAGACCTTAGATGGACTTGATAGATCAAATGTCTTCAGGAAATTTACCTGAAGAAAAAAGTATGCCACTGTAGTGGGTCTACTTCAAAACGTTGAAATATCATAACGTTGAAATTCATAACAGTGGGACCATAACATCAAAAATTCAAAACACTGAAAACCCAAAACAATGAAACTTTATAACATTGAAACTTCGCTTCATAACATTGAAAACTACATCGCACATGTAAATAAAATCCCCTCCACCTATAACAACACCTAACTAACAAACACACTTTCTACTATGTTTTTACAGGGGGGACAAGCCCCCCACACCCTTGTAAATTAAATATACTAACTCCAAGATCGCACTACAGTGGAAAAAAGATAATTTGCTGAATATCTCATGAATATCACTGTATGGTGATTGCGATATAGTGAGGTTAGGAAATTAAATTTTTTCCATTGTAGTGTGATCTTAGAGTTGGTATATTTAATTTACAGGGGGGGCAGAGCCCCCTCATGCGGGGTGTAGGGGGGCTTGCCCCATGGAGAAACATAGTAGAAAGTGTGTTTATTAGGTGTTGTTATAGATGAAGGGGATGTTATTTACATGTGCATTGTAGTTTTCAATGTTATGAAGCACACTTTCTGAGTTTTCAGTGTTTTGGGATTTTGATGTTTTGGTCTCAATGTTTTGAATTTCAACATTATGAGATTTCAGTGTTTTGAAGTAGACTCACTGCAGTTGCTGCTATAACTGTTTTGCAAAATAAAATGTGATGTTAAGGAGCAAGGATTTCTGAATGTGGAATATCATCTTAAAAAAGGGGGACCAGAGCAGGTATTCTTTTAAAGAGTAGTTGGAAAATTGGAGCAGAAGATATTTAGGTTTGTTAGAGAAAAGACCCATTGTGGTCCACTATAAAGGCTTCAGTGCTGCAAACAGGAGGGGACCAAGACGGTAAATTTGGGATACCCGGCACATTTGTTGCGTTTTTTTATTTTATTTTATTTTATTTATTTATTCATTGTTAATAGAGATGCATGCGAGGATAGCATTACTATAGCAGAATTTTGGGGTATAATAAGGAAGTAGTGAGTTTGTGCCTGCTGCTAAGGGAAAACAATGCTGGACATGATGTAATGGCCCTAGTATCTGGTCACATTTATGGTAGTACCATGTGCATGGTATATCAAGATATAGTATTTAGTCTTCTGTAACCTCCAGGTAAGTTTATAATAACTCAAAGTTCAAAAGAAAGTAAACTGAGGATGAAAAAAAATAACCATGGAACATAGCTGATTATGTTTTACAGGAAGTAATGATGGGATAGAACTTGTTTCACCATTGTTCAGTCTTGAACAATCCCTCAGAAAGATTTAATTGGCAACATGCATGAACTTTTCTCTGTAAAGCAGCATAGTATCACTAGTGTATTTCACTAATAATTTTGTGTAGTAAGTGAGTTTGCCTATAGAATGAATTAAACGATACGTGTGAACCTTGGGGACTCCTTTGATAGCAGAAAATTCATATGAGCATGAGGAAGACTAGTTAACCTTATAAATATGATTTCTGAGGTACCTACAGTCCCAGCTGAAAGCTGTGCTATTGAAACACATGGAATTAAGGTTTGCTTTTATGTTGCTATGGCTAACTATGCTGAAAGTATATCTGGGGTCAGAGGTGGGATGATTTCCCCATTATTGTGCCCTTCATCTATGTATTCTGTGACCTTCATAAGTTTGACAGTTACACAAACTCCTTTATGGAAGCCGTGTTTGGCATTACTGAATGGGTCATTTGATGAAACAAACTGGGTAAGTTACTGCTGTACAACTTGTTCATAAATTTTATATAGGACATTGAGAATAGAAGTGGGCCAATAGTTGCTTGTTTCAACAGATTGCTGATTTTACTCATGTAGTATAAGTTATGTTTTGTGTTTTTTTCTTTTCAAAGAAGGGGTGCCCTCTTTCTCCTATGCTTTTTTGACTAATAATTTTTAGAAGGGGTAACAAGGTACTGGGCTATGATCTTTTTCAATTTGTGGAAGATTAGATACGGTCTTAATACATAGGTGCAGTTTATATAACCATGCACATCCCCTTAACTCTCTTGATCCTTTTTTGCCACTTGATATTTCAAATCTAAGTCTTGCTGTTAACATCAGTCTTCCTATGTTGAAATGGTTAAGTATCCTAACTAGTGTATGTCTGGTCATTATATTACCTGTCAAAACTTGCACAGGCAATGCTTGTAGTGCTTCTGGAAAGAGCAGATTGGTCAGAAATGCCACAAGTGGCAGCCATTCAATCCATCACCCCAGCATTGGAATACAGATACAATTTTAGCCAGCTTCCCAAAGATTGTTGAGGTTAAATCTATTCATGGCTAGATCTCAGGTAGGGCTCTCTTTATTTCCCCAGGCAGATGTCAGAGGACATCAGCTCAGTGATTGACAGTCCAAGCATAATCCTCCTTGAGATAACTCCATTATTCATTTGTTACCCCACACTGAGTGAGCTCCTTGAGATAACTCCATTATTCATTCGTTACCCCACACTGAGTGAGCTCCTTGAGATAACTCCATTATTCATTTGTTACCCCACACTGAGTGAGCTCCTTGAGATAACTCCATTATTCATTTGTTACCCCACACTGAGTGAGCTCCTTGAGATAACTCCATTATTCATTTGTTACCCCACACTGAGTGAGCTCCTTGAGATAACTCCATTATTCATTTGTTACCCCACACTGAGTGAGCTCCTTGAGATAACTCCATTATTCATTTGTTACCCCACACTGAGTGAGCTCCTTGAGATAACTCCATTATTCATTTGTTACCCCACACTGAGTGAGCTCCTTGAGATAACTCCATTATTCATTTGTTACCCCACACTGAGTGAGCTCCTTGAGATAACTCCATTATTCATTTGTTACCCCACACTGAGTGAGATCACCCACATTTAGTGAGATTTTGAAACCTAACCATTCTTTGGTCTCAGTTAAAGACCTTGGGATCAGGGAAAGTGCATCTTCTGCTCCTGTGTTGGTGGAGGGGTCACCCCAAGTTTCTTTCTATGCTTTACCCCTCAGATTATCAATTGAAGCATCTGGGTGAACATGTTTTTCACATTATTTGATCTCTAGAGTCATCATAAATGAGGAGTAGTGGGGGATGACTTCACATGAGAAGACTGAGACACAATAACTTGAGTTCTCATATTTTTTAACCTAAACTTTGATTGAGGTAGACTAATACATTCCTGCTATACTTTCCAAGCATTTGTTAGGGGCTTTACACCCTCTACCTCCAGATGTGACAGACAGTACCCCCAGCACCCCTGCAACTTGAATACTCAAACTTTAAAATTGCTGTACCTCAGATTAGGTGGAATATGAATAATCTGAAATACAGCAGTCATACATGTAGTTTGTATTCCCCCATTTCAGTCCCCATTCTAAGGATCTCAACTATTGTTCTCAAACATTCAAAAGACACCTAACAGGGACTGAAGGTTCCCCTACTAGGGTCAGCATGTTAGTTAACATGGGGCAGTAGGCCCTAGTCATCTAGTGTTCTCTAAAAAGGACACATATCTAAGCACATGGATGTCAAACATCTGATATTTGGTAGAATGATGTATTGTTAATGTAGGAGAACACCATTAGGGAATTTTCTCTGAAGACCACACAGAGCATTGCACTGGTTTGACCTGCTACTGCACTACCACGAATGGTGCATACTCCAGCACTTGTTCCCAACCTTCTGATGGTCAGCACCAGTTTGTCATGTGATTGCCCTAATGTAAACTTACATCCATGGACAGTGTGGGTAATGGTGCTCTTTCAAAATCTTTATTATATAGTGATACTTAATATCTCAAAGCCATTGTTTTAGAGATAGAAAATTATAATGAATCCACTGCTTTCTGCTTCCCTGGCAGATGCCTATGTTCTTTGGGTGTGTTCCCAGGCATATGAAGGAAAACTTAGATTGGTCTTTGGCCCACATCATCTCACTTATTTATGACCTTTTCAGTATAGTATAGATCTCAGGTGTCACAGTATTTTGTTTACCTTGCTGTCTGAAAAGGAATGTAGAGTTCTGGACATGTTTGTCAAGATATTGTACTGCTATACCACAGTGGTGCTTTGGGCATTCATCTGTTCTTTGTACTTCTCACAGTTCCAGTCTATTGTATTAAAGAAAGTTCTAGAAAAGCTCTATGACCTTCCCAATTATGGAATCAAGTAGGATCCTTGAGTGACTTTGTCAATCATCTCCATAGAGTGATAGCATGTTCTCAGCTTCATTTTTGACTGTGCTTAGTTAAATTACAGAATTGATGATAAGTTTAAACTTCTAGCAAGCATACAAATTGGTGTATTGTTTTTGTTTCTAATTCTGCATGTAATATTATTGCATAGTAATTATTTTTCTTTCTATCCATCTTTGTTGAAATACTTTTTTAATAGTTAATTGTCATTATCTAAGTAATTCATTTCTAATTAAAACTAACAAGTTAATCTCTTAGAAAAGTAATATTACTTAACCTTTCAGCGTTAAGGGACAAGTTCATATTTGAACAGCATTACTCTTTATGTATGGCTGTGTGTTCAACAACTTCTGATCTTTTTAGTTTATGATTCCCTATAAATATCCTAATGTTAAGATATGTGACACTATATACTAGTGTTAAAATCTTTCTACCATTCCTTAAATGTAATTTCGAATATATAGTTTTTTGTTTCTCTTCCAACTCAGACAGTTACAGGGTTAGGGCAACGGGTGTACAGGGGAAGAGCTGCATGCTGCATGATAACTTACTTTCATTTCTTCCTTGACAGTGTTGCTGTAAATAACCAGACTCTGACAAATAATTTTTCTACCATTCCAAAGTATACTTTAAACCCAACAATAAGTCAAATTTGTTAGAGTTTTTGTATCAAATACTAAAACTAATGGTTGCTCACTGCTGTAGATACATGTTTAAGACTTTTGAATTTGGTCCATTGAATCATGGAATGTGAATGGTTTCCAACAATCCAAAAAAAGAAAGTTACTATTACATATATTTTTTCAATCAAAAGCCAGTATTCAGCTCATACAAGAAAGTCATATGTTGCCAAATCACTGGAATCAAATTAAAAAAAAAATGGATAATAGCACCTGGAAACGACCAGAAGAGCTCAGAAGTAGCCATCCTACTAAAATCTTCTTTTCAGGACCACATTCAGTACATTGTTTTTAACCCAAATGGTAGGTGGCATTACTTAATCATTAATGTTAACAATTATGATAGACCTATTCTGTTTTTAAACATTTATACTCCATGTCATAATCAGCACAAGTTTATTATGGGAGTGCACGATATTTTAAATAAATATAAAAAATTGCTGCTATATTTTAGGAGGTTACTGGAATTTCTTTTATTAATCCCTACAAAGACAGAACCACAATTTCCAAATCATATAACTTTAATGCTACATCAGCTATTTTAGACTTAATTTCAGATTTTGACCCATTTGACCCTTTTATAACTATTAATAATGACTCAACAAAGTTAAAATATAAGATTTTATTTCATATGACTAAAAGCACATTTTATTGGGAAAAAAACTACATAATGTTGTCAAAACCACAAATCGCTGAACACTCATAATATCAAATCACAAAATATTGAAAAGCTTAATCCAGCTACAAATACCCATTGTCATACACCCCAAGTACAAAACCCACATCAAATGCCATCTTGGTAGTGGTACTGTTAGAGAAAGGGTTTTTAGTAACATAATGTGTAGAGTTACTGTTAGAGGCAGGGACATGGTTAGGGTTTGCACACATAAGTAAGCTGGGAAGGGGGTCTTTGCACAATGCTTAGTAGTCACTGTCTAAACAAGCTACTGTTTTCCCAACTACTTCATCAGCATGTAGAACATGCTGATTTTATTATATTTTGTGGAGTTGCAAATACTTAGCATATCTATGAAACTCACTCAAAAATGGACTTATAGAATTGGGCCAACACAGACATGTTGTTCTCCTAAACATGCCTCTGAAAAAAATATTACAAAAGGATGCATACTTCTTCATAATGATTTTTATGTTACTTAAATTATACATCTCACAAAACTGTCTGGATTGCAAGAAACTATCTTTGAATTATTTTAAAGAAATGGCTAATAAACCTGTTGAGGTCTTTAAGATTATGCTACATAATAGGAAACATAGCTTTCTCCTTACAGAAATCTTGAAAATAATCACTGATATCATAACACAAAAACTCTTCCACAACACCTAAGTTCCCAGTTTCTTAATATTCATAATAACATTTATAATGCTAATTACTTATTAGTACACAATTATAAATTCCATTGATTCTCTGCTCAAATTCTTTCTAAATATTTTTCTTATCTAATTAGGTAGATGTTTAATTTATCTATCTCATTCAGCATGTTCCATATTTTGTATATAATTGTATATAATTATTCATGGTATACGTTGTTTAGTTTGAGCTGAATGTTATCAGTACACCAGTTGTCAGCTTTGTATTAACTTTAGTTATAACATTTTCTTATGTGTTTTTCACTGTTCATATCCTATGCAATATCACCAAATTAAAGAAATTTGAAAAAAAAGACTGCACTTATACTTTATCCAGGTCTCTTGGAAATGTTATGTATCAGCATGGAATGAACTTGGGGAACAAACTCCTCAATCCATAATCTTCTGGGAGAATTGATTTACCAGACAGCTCAGTTCCTGTCTGTCTACTCAGCAGAGGATATGAATGTTCACCCTCTGGATGACCTTTTCTTTTGTAGAATGGGTGAACCCAAAAAGAATAGACCACCTTAGCATCCAAGAAAGATCTTCAATCCTCACACAATTTTGGCTTATCTGATGAAAGCTAAATCACCCATGGAGATTCTAATAGCCCACCTAATAACATCAGCTTCTGATCTGAGATGGCTGGCTTGGAAAGCCATCTCTGATTTCTGATGAGTTCTGCACATGACCATCTTAAGCCAAGTGCTGGAGATTACTTGTTCCCCACTCCCTTAGAAAGATTATCCCTATTCAGTGAAATTCTTGTGATATCCCCAGGCTGAAATTTCCAAGGGACCAAATTGGTTGTCCTAAAGATCGAGGATGATCTATGTTTTTACTGCATCTCTTTCAGGTCTCAAGGGAGACATATATGTTATGGTCAAATTCTGGAGCTCATAAACTTCAATAAGCATATTTGTTATATCCAGTTTTGTATGTTGATGAGAATCTGAAAGACTCAATCTCATGTGTTGCCAACATAAGGGTAATGTTGAAGTACGCAAGTTCAGAAAATGTGTATAGCATGGTTACAGGGCAGTAAATATAACAAAGAAATACGCGTGTAGTGAATGGTCAAGTGCTTTGTTCATCCAGATGAACAAATTGTAGTGAAACAGTAAAGATGAAAGAAATAAAACACTGAAATAAATAAAGAAAATATGGGGTTATCTTGAACAAGCTAGTGATTGTCATTTTCATTTCTAGTGAATGACACTAACTGGTTTGTGGCAGTACTGTCTCTTCTCAGTTTCTTGTTATTCTGTTTGAACCAGAACTGCTCCTTTTTCATTCTTTAGAAGTACTAATTTGTCTCTAGGGAATTAAATAACAGTGCTGCTTATTCAAAGAGTGTTGTGGGAAGGCAGGAAGAGACAGTGTGGGTGTAAGCTAATGTCTATCTGAACATATTCCGTATAGATGTGTTAAAGTTCTTTATCAATACACCCATTGCTTTTTGTTTTATAGGATCAATTCTGTTTATTACTAATGCAGATGCTTGTTATTAGTCTTACATTGCACTGAATGTATTCTGCATGCTTCTTCTGAATTAAAGATTAGACTTTATAAATATTCTTGAAATGTCACATATTTATTTTTATTTATTTATTGACATTTGATTACCAGGAGGATCCAACTGGGTAGGTACTCATTTTCAGGAAAGGCCCTGGGGAGAAAAGCACCAAAGGTATTACAAAAACATTTAAGAACAATACGTTTACAGTTGCCAAAATAATACAAAACATCTACAGTTTAAATAGTTATACCAAATTAGACATAATATGAAAACATTGGTTAAGGTTAAATATAAATTATATGAAAAAGATTTAATATTTAGAGAATTTTTGCCAGATTATATAGAAGCTAAATGTAAGTTAGGATAATGCAAACAGGAATTGCAATATGAAGTTAGAGAAAAAAAAAAAGGTTATGACATGTTTAGGTAGAGCGTTGGGGAGAGAAATCGAATGAAGTAAGGAAGCGAGTGAAGAAGGGTGAGTAGGGTAGTGTAAGGTATGTATGGGTACATGTTCATATTTAGGGTTATACATTCAGGACTGATCTTTGGTCAACTGGTGCCCTAGGCAAAAGGGCTCCATAGTACCCCCCCCAAACCACCTGGTGCCCCCATCCTGGTCTACCTACACCATCCAAATTACTGGAAAAGTGCCCCTGCTAGAGCGGAGCCCTAAGCGGCTGCCTAGTTGGCCTATGCCTAAGGCCAGGTATGTATACATTATCATGGAGATGATCAAGAGCAGAGACAGATCTTAGCTAGGATATCTTTCAGAATGATTTTTAAAGGACTGGACTGAGATAAAGGTAAGGTGTTGTACACCTTAGTGACATAGTATTAGTACAGACTGTGTCCAGCAAATTTGTTGAGAGGAACTTTTGGTCACTGGATCATAATAACCGATTGGGAACATAGTTGTGTAGAGTGCTATTTAGTGCTGGAGAAGCAAATGGATGGTGGATAATTTTCGAGGTGATAAGCTGTGTATGTGTTAGTTGATGGGGTAGTTCCAACAAGTTTAGGCTTTTAGTGATGTATAGTGGAGGTTCTAAACGGGGTATTTCCTGCAGATGTAGCCACTTTAGTATAACATTGTTTTTGCTTTTTGTAATGACTGTAAGCTAATATGCACAGGATCATCATAAAGTAGTGAAGGGAGGAAGTATGTACTGGCAAGTGCAGTTTTAGTTGGGTTGATCAGAAAGTTGTTGGCTCTGTAAACCATCCCTAGGTTTTGGTGATTTTTCTTTGTGATTTTGTATATGTAGATTACATTTAAGATAATCATCTACTATCATCCCTAATAATTTGCTATGAGAAGTGACTTCAGTGGTTGTATTATTAAGGGAGAGGATTTTAAATTTATTTTTTTTCATGACAGGAGGAGTGGGGGAAAAATAACTTTTTTGAAGGAAGGGGATTGAGCATGAGTTCTGAGTTACAAAGCTGTATTTCAGTGGCTATTAAACCTTCATAAGTTTTTAGAGATGCACCAGGTTGTCAGACATGCATATGAGTGTGGAGTCATCTATGCAGTGTATTAGGGAGGCCTGTTGTTTGGATGTGTGGAGGGTGTTCGTGAGAATGTTAAAGAGGAAGGGAGCAAGGATAGAGCAGTGATGACTGGAAGGTATGGAGAGAGGGTGGGGTGCCATTTTACTAATACCTATTAAACAGGTAGCTTTTGAACCATGGACGGGTGGGCTGAGATAGACCCAATGGACGGGTGGGCTGAGACAGACCCAGTGAGGACATCTGAAGTGGTAGATAGCTGTGACAAACTCTGTCAAAGGCTTTAGACATGTCTAGGAATAAGGAGGAGACTAGTTTGCTGTTATTTCTAGCTTTACTTACAGTATCTATAAAGGTTAGAAGTGCAGTGTTAGTACTTACTATGTGAGGGATGGAAGCAGTGTTGTTTGGAGATAGGAGTTCTTCATGCAGGAGATAGTTTAGCAGTTATTTTTGAATACATTTTTCAAGTGTTTTGGAGAGGGACATGATTACTCTAGGTCTAAATTTAGTAATGTCTGCTAAATTTCCTCGTCTGTGTTTTGGGATAATGTGTGATTTTTTTTTTTTTTTACAGAGAGGTGATGTTGAATTCCTGAACTGACCTATTTATAAGGGTTGAGACTGGATAGGCAATGCTATATGCTACTATTATTATGTACTCATTTTGAAGGTCAAGAGCTGAATTAGAGCATAGTTTGAGTGTTTAAGATTAGCTTTGTATAGGATGTGGACACATGTTTGAATGTGAGAGTGGATAGGGTGATATGTGGCTCTTGGGCAGGGTTGGGACTGGTAGATTGAAAGTCCTTGATTAGGGACATTATACTATCTATGAAATAAGAGGTGAATTGCATTGCAATTTCAAGTGGTAAGGTATTGTAAGAGGGATTTGGGATGGATTTTTGGCTATGGTGTAAGACTTCTTTAATAGCTGACCAATTGTTTTTAGTGTTGTATTTACCATTGTTATGAAAGTTGTTGTATTATAATTTTTTTTTTGTCTTTGTTTGTTTACGTTTATAGTATGATTGCAGAGCATTCTGAAGCCTATGAGATATTGTGATGATTTATATATTTTACCATTTTTCTACTTTTTCTTTATCCTGCAGTAGCATTCTACTCCTTTTGGATAGCCAAATTGCATTATTTGTTTTTGTCTCTTCCTTTTAGGAGGTACAAGGCTATTTAAGAAAGTTTTATTGAATTCATCTTACAGCATCATCTAAGGGAAGGATTTTTAGAACTCTCCAGTTAATAGAGGACAGGATAGTAAGTAATTAATGTTTCTGAGGTAAACGTGGACAGGTTATGTGTTGTTTTATAAATATGCTGTTTAGGTGGATTTGTGAGATGTCAGGTTGAATAGACTGGGGGATGGTCACTGAGAGAGTCCGACATTGTACCTGTAGTGGTAAAATTGCTAAGGTCTGATACGTGGATCCAGTCTAATAAGGAATTTGATGTCTAGCTATAATGTGTGGGCTATTAGTAAGCTGGGCAAAACTGTATAAGTTCATGCCAGAGATAGGATAGAAGCCATGTCTAACCAATTGATATTGACATCACCTAGTAGTATTTTTTCTTGTGGAATTGTTATGGGTATCCAATGCAGAATATCTTCCAGTGGATTGTCACCAGTAGAGATGTAAAGGACAGTAATACATATTTGTTTATTTTCAGGAAAGTAGTAAGAAGCTCTGCTGAATTGAATTTTGGTATTGGTTTGTTGTAGGGGAAAAATGTGGCAGATTTTGGAAAATATTAAAGCAATGCCACCACCTTTTTTCTTTATACAGTCATCATGGATGATATTATAGCCGGGGTGTAATTGTGGAGTTGCTTGTACTGGGTTTAAGCCAAGTTTCAGTTATAGCGAGAATATCAGACTTGCTTATATATTGATTTATTTATATTTGCTTAACAGGGTAGTGCATTGATCTCACTGGATTGTTTGTTGGCACAGCCCGGGTGAATAGGATCACATAAGAAATGAACAAAACACATTTACAGATACAACGATATGATAGAAAGCACATGTGTGTACATATTTATAGATGCAAGAATATACTTCAGCATTTAGTTCATGAAGCAGTTAGCAATGTCATGGCATGGATAGAGAAATTGGATTATGCTTAGCAGAGCTTTATGGGTAAGATGTAGCCATAATGACTGAGATGGCTTATGCTACAGGAATAGGAGCATATCATGACAGAAATACATTAGAAGAGGCAATTGAGAATAGTTGCAAGGAAGAATACCATGGGGAGAAGAGAGAAAAGATGTGAGAGGCATGCAGAGATAAAAGGAGTAGAAAAGAAAAGTGTGCGATGTAAGGAGTACAAGGAAGTAGTATGAATGAGAGGCGGTAAGTAAAGGGGATGACAAGATTAGATAAAGAAGAATGAAACGGGGATAAAGGGACATGTGAGAGAGTTGCAGGGTTCATAAAATATGACCTGAGTGATTGCAGCTGCACTTTGATTGGGTAAAGAGGTGTTCCTTGAGCTGTTGTGTGAAGACAGAGTACTTTTGGATGTCTTTAACTGCAAGAGGAATGAAGTCCCATAAGTTTACGTGCTAGGATGGAAGATGCATGGCCAGTGCAATAGAGTTTACTTTTTGGAGTTAGTAGGGTTAGTGAGTTGAGATTAAGAGATACCTCTGTGATTATATATGGGGTTTTGGTGAAAAGTTTATGAGGGAGGTGGGATGATGTCTCAGGAGAAGTGGCCTTGTGAAATAGTGATCCTAGTTGGAGGTTTGCTCTTAAATACACTGGGAGCCATTTAGCATTGAATAAGCCGGGCATGTATTTCAGTAATCTTATTTCTTATACTTTTAATATTTATGGCAGAAAAAGTTTGATTATTGAGGTTGGGGGTTGTCCTTTGTGGGGTAGAGTAGTGTGTGGGAAAGAATTGTCTTGATGTTGGTTGTGATAGGTAGGGCCAGGATTTGGGTGAATGTCATCTAGGAGGGTTTTAATATATTGGGGTATTAGTGTTTTTTGTTGTTTTTTTGGAGAGTATTTTCCAATTAATTTTATTTTTATTTGAGTTGAAATGGAGTTAATCAGTCTATATTTGGAGTAAAGGTGAAGGGCATCCATAAATAGGTTTGGCGTGATGTGTGGAGAGTTTAAGAAGGAAGTATGGATAGGTGGTTCTGACAGAGTTGGAGAGATGTTGCAAGCTGTTATTGAGTCATGGTAGGATGACTGATGGCTTAGTAGGATGAGAAGAATAGAGCATAAACTGGCAGAGTAGCATAATTAAGTAAAGGGATTTATATTTTATTGATGGCAGTTAGCAGGGAAGTAAGAATTAAGAAGGAAGCAAGAAGTTGCAGGCTTGTTCAGTAAGCTGTTTTGTCTTGGTGGAGTCTGAAAGCAGGTATAAGGTAGATAGGAAGAAAGTAGAGTTATGTTGTCATGGTGTCCACCTATGTTTCTGAAATATGACAAGTAGAGGGGTTTGAAAGAATAGAGTATGACAATGTAGTTAAACTGAAAGTGTTGAGGGTTTATATGGGGAAAGTAGAAACTGAAATGTAGGACATAAGCAAGAAGGGTTCCTATCAGAAGAGCGAATGCTTAAATTAGCGAATGCTCTTATATTGAACTTTAAAACGCAAAACCTGAAAATGTCGAAGGCTAGCAGCATCGATTTTTTTCCCAGGGAAAAAAAAATTGATAGGCCATTCTCCGGACTTTGCTGTTTTCTCCACTGTGGTGGGATCTCGGAGTTGGTATATTTCAGTTGGGGGGGTGGGGGTGAAGTCCCCCACTTTATTTTGCCTGTACATTGTTTTGTTTTTTTATTTTTTTTTTTTTGGGATCAGCATATTTTTTCCCTGGGAAAAAAAATGCTGATCTGTTCCTTCAACATTTTAAGGTTTCATGTTTTTAAGTTCGATAGAAGAGCGTTCACTATTTTTAGCATTCAATCTTCTGATATAGACGCAGAAGAAAATGGCTAAAGAAACTGCTCTAGGTAAGATAAGTCAGATAAACATCTGATTATTTTCACACTATCAAATATATACATGTAGCTAATGGCACACAAATAATTTTGTTTACATTTTCATAATATTTGTAAATTGTCTTCCTATACTGCTAAGTAGATTATCTGCTTACTCTCAAACCATGCAATGCTGTTCATCAATACCGCTGGGAAAATACTGAAAAAATGACTACAAGATCACCGAAAAATAAAGTTAAAACTTATTTTTCAGTGATCTGTCAGTTATTTTTCTAGTGTTCTTTGAAAACATTTACTATTTTATGTATCTTCAAGTAAAGAAGTCAAATAAAAAAGTAAGATATTTAGACTAATTTATTACATTCTGCTGAACATCATTTGCAACTTTAGAAAGAAAATATTTCAGTTTCTCCTTAAACTGAAAAGATTAGATTGGCACACTGTGTGTAAGGTGCTTTTAAAAGTAACAGTAGACAAGACATTAAATTTGGAAATTAAAGTTTTTGCCCTGTATTTTGCATTTCTAATGTTAGTATTGTGTTCCCTATGGGGAAAAAATACTGTAGGAAGCCAGACCATTAAGACTTTAGTGGCTGTAACTGAACAGGGAAACTCTGGAAGTTACTTTGACACAACAGCAATCCTTTGTTGTCTGCAGTCAGTCAAAAAAGCTGTAGATTGGACATGTGAAAGATTGCTATCCACCATAAATTATCTAGTTCTCGCTATGAGTAAAACACACGACACTGTGCAAAATATATATGGGACTCTTGAAAGCTATGAGGCTCTAAAAATCATGATACATTCTTGTCAGTATTCTTGCAGCACAAACAGTGGAAAGTAACACGAGAACACAGAAGGAGAAATTAATACAACTTCATTAGGTTTAACACCAGTGAACCCTGTAACAGACTTACAGACATGACTTTAACAAGCAAAGTGTAAGTATACTAGGAAAGGCAGTCAGTAATATTTGAATGTAGTAGATAATGTACATTCTGCTGGCAAGATCCAAGTATATGATAAGCAAAATGAATAAAGAGATGCAAACTGTAAATCTCATTGCTGTAGTATTTTGTTGATATAATGTTTTCATCTCTTCTTAGGTACAAGATCTATGGTTTAACTAAGGTTGAAAGTGATAGTACCAGCAAACTTATTCCAAGTGAATGCTACTTCTCCTACACAAATTATTCTCAGCCTTTTACATTGCCACAAGATACAGGTATAATTCTTATTTTTCAGTTTTGTTGACTGAGTTTGAATTTCATAACATCAGGTTTATATTTGTCAACAGAAGGAATTCACTGTATCCTATGGTGTGCACTGTACCCTACACCCATGTTATGAAGCACAATCGGTTTATTACCAGAAATGTATATAGTGTCAGGTATAATCTGACCAGATCTCCATTGATATGTAATATGTGATCCATCACTCTTCTTAACGTAGTTTGTTGTTTCTTTTGTCATTATAGAATCCAGCTTCCATGAGCGCTAGTCCTACAGTACATGCAACTTTATTTTTTTATCTTTTGCACATTTTCTAAATGAAAAAGAAAATGTAGTTACTTCCTGTGCCTTACTGCGCTGTGTCCTTCTAGATCTGTTTTTTGAATGAGGTTTGCATCACTTATCACATGTTCCCTTCAAAGGTGACTGTAAATCTCTATATTACATCCCTTTTTGCAGTTTTTCTCATTTATTTGTAAACTGGGATACATTTTTGTCGCTCTTTATGCACAGCACAAATAATTTGTAAGCAGCTATCAGCTATATATGACACACTTCATATTAACAGACAGGGGTTATATGTAGTAATTTGTGGGTTTGATACCTATCCTATAGAGTCTCATTATAATTAAATGTATCTATGCTTTGTATACAAATTGAACATAAAAGTGAAGAATTTCTAAAAGCATATGACACTTTTGAATATACACAACTTATTAACATTGAGGAATTATACCTGACATTTTATTGTGTCAAATACATGCCATACACAGCCTTATTGTGATTATTTAGGGATGTCTACACTTCAAATAAACTGTGAAATTAAAAGTGAAGAATTCTTGAAAGAATGTTACAAAGTGTCTTACATTGTATTGTTCCTTTCCTGTATGTGTGAAGAATGTTGATGATTTGCATCTAATGTTTTTGTATATTTACAGGATTTATTCATCAGTTATGTACCCCCATCCCACAAGCTGTCTATCCTCAATGCTTGCTTTGATTTGTGTGAGGTATATACTGTAGCATAAAGCAGGATCATCCTCATTTTACTAGTAATGATGAGAACAGCATGAGTGCCACCTCAGTATGTTTATATGCAGTCTGCTTTTGTTTTATTTCTGTAAATCTAGTAAACACAAACTGCAGAAACACAACACATAGCTATAGTTATAAAGAAAGCAAGCTGCAAGTCCACTGTCATTTACTTAAATTTAATGTGATGAGCGGTTTCATCCAAAGAATTAAAAGTCTTCACCAGCTCTCCTGTCTTTGGGACATTTTCTGTAAATCCGACTAAATAAATGCAAGAGGAAGGATGGAAACTGGAAAATACATACTTTTTGGACCAAGAAAAGACAGCAGTATGAAAATATAATGGGTCTTATAATCACATATATTGATAAAGATGATTTGGCATTCATGTGAATATGTTATATACAAATTAACTTGTACATCTAACGCTAATATAATGAATGGCATGCATTGTATGTGATTAAAACAGGATGAAAAACTGTAGTTGTTCAAATCCTGAATTTCTAAGGGTTAGTTTTTTTGCAATGATTAATGTATCGTGCACCACCGCTAACATCATCACTCTGTTATGATCATGATTGCTATTTGCCTTTGCCTCACCTTCCTACACCACCTTATTTAGGTGCACTAACCTTAACCCTACCCCTAATGCCAACCCTACACATTAGGGTACTAAACCATACTAAACCATCACCAGTATTTTTATTTTCTGATTACATAGGTAGTGCACTGTAACTTTAAACTCTTTCTGTTAGTCACCTGCACCTGTCTCTTTCCGATTACATTGTTGCTACTACTTATATTCACTCAAACATCACTTACCGTCCAAACAGTTTAGCATCTTATCTGCTATCTCCACTTTTTCTGTTTTCTCAGTTTATAGGCTTGTGTGTCCTGTATTTGCACTGAACGACATAATTTCTCAATCAGTCAGTCTAATATAAGAACTGAAGTTATAGCATAGCATTCAGACATAGGTTACTGATTGTCCCTGATGGCAGCTTCAAACCTCTTCCAGGTCCAGCCCACTATGCTTGGGCTCACTCTGCTTCACTACCCTACCCCCAATCCCCACCACCCCACTAGTCCTAAGCTTAAATCCCATAACCCACTACTTCAGTCAAGCCAATCATATCCAAGTACTTCACCTTACACACCTAACCACTGGCAGTTGAAATACTTTTCCAGTGTCTCCTTCTAGTTTAATTTACTTTTCCTATCTCATGCAAGACGATTTCTGGTTCTACTACTACATCATTCTTCACTTATCTGTACTTTATTACTAAGCCAACACATGTAACTATCTTCCCTACCAAATCCATTTGAAAGCTACTCAGAAATATCTCCTAATTTCTATCAAATAACTCCTCTGCTCTTCTCCAAAGTAAAAATTCTCCCAATGACCAGTTACATTCATTGTATTCTGTTAAAAAACTCTACCCTCTCCTTTCTATTCTACATTGACAGCCTGAGGTGAATACAACATCCATTTCTCCACTCTTCCATATTTTCAATCTTATCCCTCTGCAGAGACATACACCTTAATCCAGGTCCCACTTTCTCCACCCTTCCTACACTGTCCAGATCTAGTAATTCTTGTAAATCTCTACATATTGTAAAGCTAAACTTACAAAATATTCATAACAAAACTAAGGACCTTCATGCCTGGATAGTTCTCAATAAACCTAATATCATTGCTGCTACCAAGACCTGGTTTAAACCAAATATAAAAGATACAGAATTCCTCCCTCCAGGCTACAGTGTAATACGAACTGACAGACTCCACAAAAAACAAAATAAAGTAAACAGCTCCAATGCAGGAACCAACTTAAAAACAAAATTAAAACAAAAACCATCGACCACTGTGTAGGCAGAAACGGCAATAAGGCACAGACCAGGAACTTGAAGCAGAAAGAATTTAATACAAAGCACACCGACTGAGCGCTTTCACCAGTAAAACTGGCTTCTTCAGAGTCGTATAAACACACCCAGCATCACATCTCTGTAATATCTATGCCAAAAATCAATTATTCAATTATCCAATGATTATTGTTATTAAAATCTAATGGATTAATCACATCTAACACTTAAATGTATCTACCATAGATTTTAAATGCATACATTGTTTAGTTGATGCGTCTAATCCAAGTTTTTTGTTGTTGTTTTTGATCTAATGTTTGATAATCAGCAACACCAAAAAGAATGTGTATATATGTGTACCATATAACCTCAATTTAATTAATTCTAATAAAATACTCACAGTTAACCATACTATGAAAAAAACATAACAAAACCCAAAACAATAATCACATATACAAAACATAAAATATATAAATATGTATGTATGTAAATGAATATATTTGTAAAATTACTAAAAAATTATGTATGTAAAACACAATTAATCCATAAATTGTGTTACACATAAAATTATGCATAAAATGTGTGTGTACTACAAATATTATAATTGCTGTATATAATGCCACTTGAATTAAATGAAATATGCCCTATGTTTCAACTGGGGTTTTAGAGAAATACATTCGTTAAGCCCAGGAAACTTTGTGGCATTCAATCTAATCTGCCACTCCATTTCACGTAATGCAACACTGTTATTAATGTCACAATTAGCATTTGGTTTTACTCTATCAACTATAAAAAATAGAAACTTCTTAAATTCATTGCAGGGCTAGCTAATAGACTATTGTAAAACAAATCAAGTCCCTGTTCATGTGGAATTACAGAGAAAATATTTATAAGATCAATGGTCAGAAATCCAAAAGTATTTATGTCCAAACAATCCACTTCTCTTAGCCTCTCAAGACAATGCCATGAGTCTTTGAGGATATGCCCTGCATCTAATAATGCTTTTTTACAATATAGATCAACATATGCAGCCAGGGGTTCAGTCTTCGACCCTTTAGCTGAAACTATGGGCTGGAATTGTAGATGTTCCATCCCCTTGTGTACCTTGGGTATCCGAAATAGTCTTGACATTTTGAGAAATTTTACTGAAAGATAATCAAATTCTATCTCATTAATCACCCCTTGATATAATGCATCAAGTAGGTACATATCAATCTTCCAATATGCTCTGTTGACCTCATTAGTTGAGACTCTGTTATATGAGTTTTCATCACAAAGTATATTCATCATTTGACAACTATAATCTAAATTGTGCATGATGACCATCCCCCCTCCCTTATCCGGTCTCATGCACCTATATTGTCTGGATGAAATAAACTCATTCAGAACCGTTCTTTCTTCCTTGGTCAAATTATCTATATTCCTTGATTTCTGAGAACATATTTTCCTAAAGTCATATTCAACTAACTGTTCAGAAGCATTAATTTCTACATTGGGAGGTGGTATAAACATACTTTTCCTTTTTAGTGCCATAGATTCCTGTTTGTTGTCATGTATAGTTTCCCCTGGTCGAGCCAAAGAGAAATATAGTTGAAGGTTTAACTTTCTCATGTACAATTTCAAGTTAATTAAAACTTGTGCTATATCCAAGTTGTAGCTTGGCACAAAATTGTTGCCTTTACTAAACAATTCAAAGTAAGTTTCATTGATGTTTAAATCAGTGTAATTGTAGATTGTAAACCCCTTTTCCTTTATAACCTCATGCTTCATATCCATAACTGTATCCACAATGTTGCAAATAAATGGGTCTGACCCCATACTATCTCCATATCCATTAATATCACTAAATCTAGCATCATCTTGGATAAAAATGTCATAACTGTTTTCATCATCTGGATTGGTGACAACAGATGTCCCAGACGCTGCATAACTACAAAGTTCTACATCTGAAAATTCAACATTTGAATGTAATAAAGCGTTCAGTGTCCCACTTGCATCAATATTGTCAACAACCTTAGCATCACAGTGTAACATTTGCGCTTTTGTTGTTTTCACAAATACAACTTCACTATCGCCTGTCACATCAATACTGTCGTTCAAACCAAAAACATTACTGTCCGTAATAGTGCATCAATGTTATTACACAATTCAAAATCAACTATAAAGTCATTGTTCACATGTCCTCCTGATAGTTTCTCCACAAAAGACTCCACAAAAAAAGAGGAAGTGTAGCACCCCTTTACCCTAATATTTACAATATATTCTGATACAAAGATATCATCCCACAATTCTCTAATGCTGAAATTCTGGTCTCCTTCCTAAAAAATAAATAAGTAAAAAAATGTATGTATCATAGTCCTTTACATTCCCTCTGGCAATAATACACCAATACTGGAAGAAATTCTATCTTGGGTCTCTAGCACTATTAAAAATGAAACCATCATTCTGGGTAATGTAAATATTAACTGGTTACATTTTTGTTCTAAATTTCCATCCTCAAATATAAACCTATTTCATTTCACTCAACTTACCTCCTCTCCAACTAGATTTTAATATAAGTAGTAAGGAGGGATCCATCCTAGACTGGACACTGGTTTCTGCCCCTACTAAAATCTCCTCAGCTGGTAATCACCCAAATGCTGTAAGTGATCACCGACCTGTCTTTGTTCATCAAACAGCGCCATCCTTCCATAAGCAGCATCATTACAAACATGTTGGGAATCTTAACAGGTTTAACCCACAGACATTCACCAATATACTAAGAAATATGAATTGGACTAACTTAAAATGTCTTTCTCTAGATGTCACACTGGATTACTTCAACACAACCTTTCTAGAAAGATTAGACAATATTGCACCCCTTAGAGTAAAAAGGGTGAAAACCAACCATGATCCATGGCTAACCAAACCTACTAAAGAACTAATGCTAACTAGAGATAAAACATGGAAACTGTGGCAAAGACCTACTAACCCTTCAGACTTACTGAGATTCAAACAGATTCATAACCAAGTAAAGAGACTAGTATCCAAAGATAAAAAGACTATTATTTGAAACTACAAACAAACCATAATCAGAATCCCAAAATATTCTGGACTTCTACAAGATCACTTCCAAACCCTGGTGCAAAAAGCAACCCATGTCCACACCCAGACTATACACCAGAACAAACAGCCAGTCTCTTCAACTCACACTTCATAAATTCTATAGCTAACATCACTGCTAACTTTCCACAACTCCACTCCAGTACAGATTGTACTGGAATAGCCTTGCTACCCCATTTCTCCCAATCCGCATCCAATAAAACCTCACTTCCTGATGAAATCACAAGGAATGTTTCTCCCACACTCCCACTTACTGCAGTCCTAACTTGTACTGTAAAAATACTACTTCCCAAGCAAAATCCCAGCTCTAAAGCAGATACTGACAGAATATCTAAAACTTTTGCAGAAGCCATTGCCTACCTTATTAGTATACTCATCAACAGCTCCACCAAAGAGTCATATATCCCAAAACTGTGGAAAAGAGCTTGTATTCTATCCCTTCACAAAGGTGGCAACTCAGTTGATATCTCAACCTATCAACCTATAGCCATTTTATCTCCTATCTCTAAACTCCTTGAAAACGGCATGCACATGCAGCTTCTGTATTTCCTCCTTAATAACCAAATCCTATATCCAGCTCAACATGGGCTCAGAGCAGGTCATAGTATTAAAACGGCCTTAATATCCTTCATGGACACAGTCAATGAAGCCCAAGACTGGGAAAATTATATCCACCTGATTTCTTGACATATCAAAACCTTTGATACAGTTTCTCATTCACCCTTTCTAACTCAGTTCTCAAATACTGATCTATCATCTCCCTCTCTTAGCTGATTTTCCAGTTACTTATCAGACAACAGGCAGTTATATGGCAAAACTCTTTATCACCGTATCTTCACACCTCTACCAGTGTTCTCCCGAGACTCTATATTAGGACCACTCCTGTTCAGTATATTTATTAATAATCTTAAGTCTTCATTTAGTCAGGGGTCTCTCATGTAATATGCAGATATTGCTATACGCTTCACCTACACAACAGATCTACAATAAATCATTCAATCATCATTTACCTCCATAGAGACCTGGTTGTACAATAGCCATTTGTCTCTTAATCCCAATAAAACCAAATTTATTTTATTTACCCCCAAGAAAAACACTTCCATAAGCAAATCTTAGTTCACTTTCCAGAGCAACACTAAACTTCTAGGAGTAATAATTGATGAAAGCCTAAAATTCGACCTATACATCCAACACAACAATAAAACACACCACAAACCAGGTATTCTTTACAAGCATAAACATTTCCTTTCTCCTCCCACTAAACAAGTACTTGCTTTTACTTATAAACTTCCTTCTCTTATCTACTAACCTGCTGTCCTCTCAAAAAACAAAACTCAAAACATGCTATAACAAAATTGCGTAGTTCACAACAAATGCCAGACATTCTACCCACCATTGCACATCCCAACACTCACTGAACTGGTTTAAACTCCCACACTATCTCATGTGTCTGCAATTAACTACAGCGCACACAATAATTTGCAAATCCTCAGATCGTCCTGCTCTAAGTTATTTATTTGACCACTATCTTCCCAATAAGTCCCTTAGAGCTGAAAGACAGCAAGTTTTACAAGCCCACAAGTCCGGCCTACTGGCAGGCCAAACACTTTACTGTTGTGTGGTAGCCAAAGCGTGGGCTGCCCTTCCATTAGCAATTCAAACCATTCAAAGTCTTACTTCTTTTAAAACTTATTTGCGTGGACACTTCTCTGCTAACTGGATCTGTACTTGTAGTAAACTTCCTCCCTTCATAACCTGACTGTCATCGTCTTGTATATACTCATATTTCAAATTTATCTAGAGATAACTTAACTATACTTAGAGTTTCTTGCATAATGTACCCTTTTCACTTTTATTTAACTTTTCTGTAATTCTAAGATTGCATTTAAGTGTACTCACTAGATAATTTTTTACTCTCTATTTCACTCTTTGCTTAAACTAATTGCTAATGTTTGCATTTGCATTTATTTCTCATGTAAATTTTGTATAGTTTATTTTCTGTATAGTGTTATATTTCTGTGTAAATTTTCATATTGTTAATTCTGTTAAATATTCTATGATTTTCTCCCTAGGCCTCCACTGAAAATGGGCTCTTAATGGCCCAATGGACTATCCCAGTAAACAAATATCAGTCAATCAATAAATAAATAACTACCCTTTCACTGACAGTATGACTAAACCAAGACAAAAGGACACACACACACACACACACACACACACACACACACACACACATATGCGCACGTGTATATATACACCAACGGATCAAACCCAAAGCCAACACTTACATATGCTTTTAAAACATCTATCATCTTCCCTAGCCCTTAGTCTGTCCATTATCTGCTAACACACACACACACACACACACACACACACACACACACACACACACACACACACACACACACACACACACATATCAAAACTTTCATTACAAAGGAAAGTTTTGGCATTACTACCTAATCCCACTTACCTTACATTTGACATTCCAACACTTTAAAAAATGCTGCCTTCAGTCATCTAACCACTCCACCAAATGTGTGAGCAAAAATGTGTCAATGAAAGGTAATTTCAGTGAAATACAATGAACCTATATAAATATTTCTAACTCTCTCTCTCTATGTATATATATATATATATATATATATATATATATATATATATATATATTTATATATATTTATTTCTCTACTATTAGTTAATTTTACCTAAAATCAACCTCTGTATTGTTGACACATTTTGGTCAGAAATAGAGATGGTAGACAGTTGTGTGAGAACTGACAATTGACTATGATTAGGGAGTATGCTGTTTCCCTGCATATTGTCGATGAATAATTAAGTAGCTGGGGGTGTGGGGGTGCAGCCTGCAGCCTCCTGTACAGTGTTTGCAGGAGGGCTTGCACTGCAAAAGGCACTGTTTTATTACTCCACCGAGTGGTCACTCTATTTGGAGACCCAAACACTAAGTCAGTCTCACTGGAGCCCCAAACACAAGCCTCTATGGCAAGTATGCACACTTCAAATAAACAAATTCCATCACAAGGTCTGAGTGAATAACTAAAAACCAAGAAGAAAATAACACACGAAAGGCATGAAGGAAGACCAAAGTCTGGTTAGAGTAATATATTTTAATATCCTCTTTCTTGCTATCCGAAAGTGGATATTAAAATATACTACACTAACCCAACTTTGCTCTTCCTTTGTGCCTTTTGAGTGTTATTTGCTTCTAAGTATACACACTTCGCAGGACTCTCATCATAGGGGACTGTATTGTAAGATATACTGATGTCCTCTAACCAGGCTGAAAAAGGAGAAAATAACTGTTAGATGTCCTTCTATTCCTCTGTTGCAGTATTCTTAACATGAGAGAATTCTCCGTAGAGGGTGTGGAGGTGTGGGGGTGCAGCCCTACTGTAAGATGCATGGTACGTTGCACGTAGGCTGCTCTCATACATCGGCCATAAAAGTGACTTACAGACGCATCTACCTCAGAACTTCTCTGCCGCCAGTTGGAACACCACCTTTGTATGTCAGTCTGCTCGCCAAGCCATTAGCTGTTTCCAGTGAATTCTCAGATAAGTGCCTCACTGGGGAAATCTTGTTTCTTTTGTTACTGTTTTGTGGTAGGGTTCATGTCAAAAAAGACAAATTCCACATAAAAATAGCCATCTTCAGTGTTTGTTCTGCTTAAGACATACACACAACCACAAATCCGGTCCAATTTGCCAAGCCTTTATACCCAAGATCCTAAGAAGTCGGCTTTCCCCCCTAGCCATTTACTTGGAAAACCAGTGCTTAAAGTTACTTGCTAAAAGTGAGATGTAAGGATCCTTGTGGCCTGAGGTGGAGTTAGTTGCTAACTGGAAGGCCAAAAAAACAAGGCCTGAAGCTTCTGCTGCACCTCTTACTATGTACGTCTCCCCTGAGATGGATGACAGCCCAGAGATGCATCTGTTTCCTGGTTCCGTATTGCAGGCTGAGCCCAACCACAGGCACATTCTTGGATGCTGAGCAGGCATCTGTCTTAGATGTACAGTAGGAACCAAATCTTATAATAACCAAAGGCCCTAAAGGGATGCCTCAAATCCTGGTTCAGGAGGAAATGTACTCAGGTATTATTGAATGTAGGCCTAGGTCCAACCCTCCTACATTACATAAGGAACCTCACAGTGATTGGGAACACTTCACCTAAGGCCTTTCCTATGCCCTTATGGCCCTTAAGCCCCCTTCAGGTGTTTCAGTCCCTATACCACCCAGCACAGCTTCTCCACATAAAAGAGTTAGGGAAGAGGTTTCTTCAGATGATGAGACAACCTGTGAATAGGAATCTCTGGCCTATTCCTCACAGATTTTCTCTCCTCTAGACTACACTTCCGTGGAGGAGGATGCCATTGGAACTGACTCATACATGGCAAAACTCTTTTGTGGTGAGACCCTGATCAAAATGAGAGATAATTTCAAATGGAAACAACGAAAAAGTGAAGTGCACCTCGAATAAACCACTGAGATATGTTGAAATGCTCCAAACTCCACCAAGGTTTACACTTCTTTAATAAAATAATAAAAAAACAATAAAATTAGGTGCTTTCATCTCTTACCAAGAGGGACTTCAGCAGAATAATTTCACAACCACAAACACATCATTTTTATAATACATGTATCATGATTGGCAGTGGAAGTAACCAACACTATCCATTTCCATGTTGATGTAATTTCCTTCCATCCATGCTTATTCTGTTTATATACAAACAATGTTAAGAATATAGCATACATTCACATTATGTATTTACTAATGATGTACTGATTATACATTACAAATATATCTGATGTCAAGTTAATATTTGAAAGTATTTGCTCTTTCGTATAACATGGGCATAGTAGAGGTTGCATCATTTAACCCAGGTGGAAACATAGCAGCTTGGAGGCCCATCTTGGATCTGTCTCATCTCAACACCTTTCTGAAGGTAGCCACTTTCTGTATGTTAACCATTAAAACCTTATTCTCTCTTACTCTGCCACAAGCTTTCTTAGCCTTCTTGGATATCAAAGATACGTATGCAGACATCCCCATATATCCCAACTGCAGGAGGTTTTTACATTTCTCTGTGGCTTCCTGGCATTTTCAGTTGTCTGGCTTGCCCTTTGGACTTTCTACCACACCAAGGGTATTTACAAAATGTCTGTCCCCTTTGTGTGTCTACTGCAGGCTTTAAGCCATCCATGTTTTTCCCTTACCTGCACAATGTCCTCCTTATGGCAACCTCTCGGAGATCCTAGAGCAAAACATTCTTTTTTGCCATTTCTCTTCTACAACATCTGTGATTCACCATAAACTATAAAAATCTGTTCTCTTCTCCTGTCAGGATCACATCTTCCTGGAGTGAAGGATTCAGACAGACATCATGGGAGTCTGTCTTTCTCCTCAGAAGGCACAGGACCTCATGACCTACTTCAAAAACCTTCTGCCTTTTCACCAGATTTCAGCCAGAGAGTTCCTCAGGGTTTTGGGTTTCATGACATCCACTATCCCAGTGCTACCTTTGGCAAAATTTCTCTCATCCCCTGTCTGAAGAGAGAACTACAGTGGTGGATCCAGCAAGTATCTCTCAACCCAGGACTCCGCTTCACCTCCTCCTATCACTTCGAGAACTGTTTTCACATGCTTCAGATGTAGAATCCGGGGCAGCTTTCTAAAACTTGAAAGCTCAAGGGGTGTGGCCCCTCTCAATATAGGGAACACATCACTGTAAGGGAGATGAGGGTGTTGCTGCTAGCCATTCAGACCTTTCATCCTAAATACTATGCAGGCTGGCACTCCAGGTTTGGCAGTCAATTATGGGGTGACCCTCCAAGCAGTGTACATCCCATCCTACCAAAATTTTGTGACAACCATTTTGAGCAGGTCCCTAACTCAGTCCCTTGAATGGATGCTTCAAACAGATGTGTTTTTTGACATTATCCACCAGGGGGCATGACTCAAGTAGATCTCTTTGCCTTCCCCATGAAGAGACAGCTTCCATAATTTTGTGACAGAGTCACTCACCCTCTGGTCTGAAAGGTGGATGCCTTTTCATTCTCTTGGAAGGGGATGTTTCTGTATGCACCTCCCCCTTCCAATCATTCTGAAAATCCGTTCGAAAATTCAGCAGGACAAACCAAAAATCTTGCTGGTGATGCCCTTTTGGCCAAAACAGCATTGGTTCCCTCTTCTCCTGCATTTATCCAAGAGCAGTCACCACAAGTTACTTCACAGGGTCTACCTTCTCACACAAGACAAAGGAATTCTCATCCATTCCCATTTGTCTACCCTCCAGTTGACTCTGTGGGTGATAGTTTTTAATTCATTTTAGACACCTGTTCTCTGAGGACTTGCTAGGGGTCCTGTAGGAGGCCAGGAAACCCAATACCAGAAAATCTTACCTATCCAGGTGGAAAAGATTTTCACTTTGGTGTCTCTCATGAAACCAGGATCCACTATCAGTGGAAGTCCCTTCGGTTTAGTTCTGTCCTAATTGTGTGAATTGCTTAATGCTGGCTTGGTCTAATCTTTAGTGAAGACCCTTATGTCAGCTATTTCTGCTTGTCTGCCTCTATCCATCCCCCCTCTAGCTAGCAGATTTGAGGCTAAACAGTTTCTTAAAGGCATCCTTCACATTAGACCTTCCAGGAAAACTATCCCTCCCCCCTGGGATCTTAACTTTGTGCTCGAAAAGCTGACTCTCCCCCATTTTGAACCAGCTTCATCAGAGTGTTTGCAACATTGCTGCTGGAAAACTGTACTTCTGCTAGCTATCACTTCTCTTCGCTTTTTGATTTTCCATAAAGACAGGGTGTCCTTCCATAGCAACCCTTCTTTTATGCCCAAGAAAGTCAATGAATTGTCATTCAACCAATCCATTCATTTACCTACCTTCTTCCCTTGTACACAAAATTTTAGTGAGAAGTTGTTGCACACCTGGATGTGCATAGGCAGCTTAGATTGTACTTAGACAAGACCAAAACTATTAGGAAATCAGACCAGCTTTTTGTCTCCTATCATCCTATTGTCTCCTATCATCCTATTGTCTCCTATCATCCTATTGTCTCCTATCATCCTAGTGCTCTGGGATTGCCTATTTCAAAGCAGATTATTTCTACTTGGATTTCTAAGGATATTTCATTGTTATATGAAGCATGGTAGGACACCTGCTTCCTCTGTAAAGGCTCATTCCACTAGGGCTGTAGCTTCATCATGTGCTTTCTTCAAGGGATTAGTCACTAGTTCTATTCTTGAAGCAGCTACATGGACTTCTGTACATACCTTCACTAAATATGATGAACTGGTTAGCATTTCTACGTTTAGGGCAGGGTTCGCAAAAGCCATCCTCCATGGCTTTCTGGAGAGCTCAGCTGCCGCTTTCTCCACCCTCTCATTATGAGCTTTTGTATTCTCCCTCATGTTAAGAATACTGCAACAGATGAACAGAATGACAGAATAGTTGTGTAAAATCTTGCCGTAAGAATAGCTATCCTTCTCTTCTCTGTTGCAGTATTCCAGTACCTCCTTCCTTCCCCTTGGTTGTTTGGTTCTTTGCCTGGATGGTTATACCCTACCTTCCTTAGGCTGGCTTCCTCTTGGGGCATTCAGTTCTGATGTAGATGCATCCGTATGTCAGTTTTATGGCCAATGTACGAGAGCAGCCTAAGTGCGATGTACCACGCATTTTAAAGTAGTGAAAAACTTCTGTACACTGGTTGACTTTGGGTCGTCTACGGTAGAGAACTCCCTCATGTTAAGAATACTGCAACAGAGAAGGACATCTATCCTTATGATAAGATTTTACACAACTATTCTTTTGCTTATCTGGAGCCATGATCTGCAAAATCATGCATGCACTTGAGTCACTACACCACAGGTACCAGTATGATTGTGTCATAGTCCATATAGGTGTAAATGACCTAAGATGTACCTCCCTGGACTCTATGAAGAGAGACATTATGGAGCTTTCAGACTATGTGCCTTAAGCTGATATGAGCATAGTGTTGAGCAGCATATTACCATCTCCAAAGACGATGCCACAATATGAGCAAAACTGATTGATTTCAATAACTGGCTGTTTTTCAGGTATCATTCTAAGGGGATCCAGTGTTTGTCAGCTTGAGAGGACATGGTCAACAGACCAATTTGCTTTGCCAAGGATAGTCAGCACCTTTCCTCTCTAGGCTTTAGAATACTGGCTAAGGCTTTATCCACCCCCATATTGCCTTTTTTAGGAAATGGCAAACTGACAAAACTACTGAAATAGCAAACTCAACTCAATGGAACATCAAGGTTTTACCACTCTATGCTAGGAACCTAAATAAAGAACTACACTCCTCATCACACTCAAGAATATAGATATCTGTGCAGTTACTGAGACATGGTGTAAAGCAGCAGAAAGTACCCTGGCATCACATGATTTCTGTGCCTTCCACACTTTTAGACCACTAGCTGCACAGACAAGGGCTAAAGGTAGAGGTGTCTCGATATACATCAGTAACAAGCATAGCTCTAGGGTGGTCAAACAGGATGATGTGCTCGAGTTCCTCCGAGTGCAACTCACCATCGACAAAACCCTGTACCATATCCTAGCCAGCTATACATTACCGTTAATGTCCCAAGAAGCATACTTGGACCTGCTGGAGACACGTACCATCAATCCTATCACCATACACATAGGAGGCTTTAATCACCCTAGATAGATTGAGAATCCTACATGGCCTCAAATCTAAAGGCACAGAGATTCCTGGACCTTGTAAATACAAACAACCTTGATCAAATAGTGAATACACCTACTAGAGACACAAACATACTGGACCTCGTGCTGACAAATATGGGAAGAGTACTGCACTCCCATATATCTTATCCTCCCCGGTATGGTCTGAACATAAAGCTGTCGCCTGCAAAATCAAAATCAACTCTGTAATCCCATTAAAACCAGTAATAGTTAGGAACAATTCCAAGGCAAATTAATTGTTATTAAGTGATGCTTTGTCAAAATTCAGTGTCTCTCCAAACTCTGAGAATACGCTAGCCTATGCTGAATTGGTCTCAGAATCTCTACACAGCCATGCAATGGATTCATAGAGGCTGTTGTACCAACCAGAAGTAAGCTCAGAGCTAGCCTCAGAAACAAACTGCCATGGTCACATGCCAAATTAAACAAGATACACATCAAAAGGAAACAATTTTGGCAAAAATCAGGAAGATTAATTCCCATAATGACAAAAACTCTCTCATCAAAGTAAATAGGCAACTAACAGGGCTAATTAGGTCAAGCAAAGGCAACTTTGAGGTTAAGATAGTCTCCCACATGAAAGATAACCATAAGGCCTTCTATACCTTTGTCAGAAACCTCAAGCGCAGCACGCAGCAATGTGCTAAACAGGTGACTAGTGGAGCCACATTCAGTGAGCCAGGTGATATAGCAAGCCTGTTAGCAGACAAATACATTTTCAACTTTAATCCCCCTCCCAACCTCAATCATTCTCCCAAAAATAACCTCAGACATAACCCCTCCAGCTATAACTAGGGCACATGTACTGGCTACACTCATTACAGCCAAGAACACAGCTTCAATGGGGCCCAGTAACATCCTAGAATGCCTCCTGACTAGTCTAAAATATGACTTATTCGGATCCCTGGAATCATTATTTAAATATAGTCTTAAAATGGACTTTGGGTCACGTGAATCAAGGATTGCGACATTCATTCCCCTTCAAAGAGAGGATCTTCAACAGATCCTGGAAGTTACAGACCTGTTAGCCTGATTAGTCTTATTTGCAAAGCCATGGAAATTATCAACAAGGACATAAGAAACCTGCAGACACTGGATCCATCCAAGTTTGGCTTTGTCAAAGGAAGGTCATGCTTACTGAATCTAGTGGACTTCTTTGAAAAGGTCACTAAGGCAATATATGAGTGTAAAAATGTGCATACTGTCTATATTGATCTAGCTAAGGCATTTGATACATTACCACACTCATGCACTGTCAACAAACTTACAGAACTAGGTATAAACCTCTTTATAACATGATGTATAGCTACCTGGCTCATTGATAGGACCAAGAGGCTAGAATCAATTAAGCCACCGCCACAAAGAGGCTGATCACCAGTGGAGTAACCCAGGGGTCTGTGCTAGGCCCAGTCCTCTTTGACATCTACTTTTGAGATGTCAAAGCCAATGTTAAAGGCCTGTAGCTAACCAAGTCTGCAGGTAATTGCAAACTAGAAGCAGTCACTGAACCCCCCCCCTCCCCAAGATGAGAACACCCTTCAAGAAGGTCTAATACAAACAAAAGCTTGGTGCCAAAACCATGGCTTAAAACCCAATACCAAGAAATGCAGTTTAGAACCTTTTGGGGTGTCTGCCACTCCAGGTAGGTACTTCATCAATAAAACCTCCTTAAAAATTGCTTCACTAGTCAGGGATCCAGGAACTTATGTAGATAGTAACCTCGCCTTCGACCAATTTGTGTATAAGGTAGTAAGAAAATCCTTTTCTGCTGCTAAACTTATAAGCAAGGGCATGGCACTAAGGTCCAGAGAGGTCATTATACCACTGTACTCACCTCTCATCAAACCCATTCTAGAGTATAATGCCCCCTTCGGTATGTACCTGATTAGACACATGCAGCAACTGGAATGATCACAAAGTTCCCTTACAAAATGAATACTGGGAGTAAAGAAAATGCCCTACTCTGATCACCTCAAAGCCCTGTCTCCTTTACTCAGCATCATTCAGACTTCTGAGAGGTGATCTTTGTCTGGTATACAAGGCATCCCTGGACCCTGTTTTAAAGAATCTTTTGTACATCTGCAAAACAAACAACATCAGAACTACTAGATTAAAAGACCTACATTTTGCTTGCATCATAAATAAGACATTTTGGAGAGACAGATATGTTTCTCAGAGGGTTTCCATTCTCTGGTTCAGGTTCCCCATCCATGTGAAGCAGAGTTCCTCTCTATCCCTATTTATGTGCAACTTGGACATGTGGATGGGTAATCAGGAATTCACCCCTGTTCTGGCTCCTACTTGTCTGATGGACAGAGGCAGTCCATAAATCATTCCCAGTAAATCACATATAAATAAAATGTGTGTGTCACATTTGGAGTGCACAGCCAGACTTTTAAAGGCCCTATTTGTCATTAGCCTAGTGTACACCTATGAACTTATAATATGCATGTTCTGGAGATTAGCTTCATAGCATGTGCAGTAGCGTGTCAACATTTGTTTGATGACATTGTGTGTCAACATTACCAGCTTTGACATAGTAGCCATTTTATGGTTACTATACACACACACACACACACACACACACACACACACACACACACACACACACACACACACACGTGTGTATCTATATATATATATATATATATGTGTGTGTATACACACACACACACACACACACACACACACACTTATATACATATATGGGTTCCCTACAGCTTATTGAGAAGGCAACATTTCATATGGAAAAATAGCTGGAACAGCTGAGCGAAAATTAGCTGATCACATGTGCAGGATTTTTTTTCTCTGTCAGATCACATTACAGTAGGGATAATTGAATTTACCATTTTCCCACTGTATTGTGATCTCAAGTTAGTGTGTGTGTGTGTGTGTGTCTGTGTATAAATAATTAGCTGGGTGCGGGGGGTGCAGAGGGGCTTGCCTCCCTGCAAAAAAATAGATTTTGTTTTTTTTTAATCTTTGGATTTGATATAGGGTGTACTATACACTTTTAGCATTTGACATATACACACACACAAATATATTCATATATACCAGTATGTTATGTGGAAATATAGTTCAAGACCCGTGTCTATTAGTTGGTACAGTATTTTCTATAAGCACTAAAAACGCAGTTATTAAAACAAAACTCTTCAAATAAGCAAGCTTTCCATGCCAGAATATACATTACTGATCCCCTATTTATAAAAGTTTTATTTTACGTTTCTATTTGATAGTAATAAGTCTCATATCTTAGTCAATCAAGATTCACTAATTTAATTTATCTCAATCACAATGTTCTTCATCTGAAAGCCAGGTCTCCTTTTCTGATAAGCCAGCATTTGTTTTTGTTTTTTTATTTGTTTTTTTTTTTTAAGATAAGTCTTGCAGTTCACCAGCAGTATATACAGTGGAACTTTCTCCAGCTCTCTCAAGCTCTACTTTAGTCTTTCAGAATGAACTCCTATGAGTTTTCTCAGCTCCCAAACTGAATCTTTCTCTGTTACTGAGCTTTTTCCCTGTAGTGCCTTCCATCCTTTTCCTCTTTGTATGGCAAGGACAGCATCCACCCCTCCCCAGACACACACACACACACACACACACACACACACACACTCACACACACACGCACGCACACACAGTCTCTCTCTCTCTAAAGGAGGGTTGGGAAATGAATCATTTTTTGTAACTAGATAAAACTCACATAGCAGCTATCTCTGAAAGCTAGACAAGCCTAGTTGAGGGACTCTGGGTACAAGACAGTGGCTTGACTGATGTAAATGCTGAGAGCAGAAAGGTCAAAACCTAAACATAGATGCTAGAAATGTTGGCATATAAGAATAAATGGCAAACCTGCAGTGTACAGTTGTAGTACAACAAGGATCAGACAACTGGCCCATTCCTGCTGTAGTGTAATCTTAAAGTTAGTGTATGTGTAACTAGCAGGGTGTTGTGATGTTTTTAAATTTTATGTTCTAGATTTCAATGTTATGACACTTAGCATTCAGGATATTCAATCAAATTACATGAATCCAAGGCACTATTCCTGACCAGGGCTCTTCTATAATCCCAGATGTACTCTGGCAAATGCCTGTATCAGTAGGTCTATCATACCAAACATAACCAGACCGCATACCTTTACCCTGACCATTCAGACAAGAGAGGGATTTCTTTCAGTATACTCTTGTCAGTTTGCCAATTCAAAGACTTAAAAGATACTTTGCGTAATGGTCAGAACAGTAGTAATCAGGTCAAACATAGACTGAAACACTTTAGTCTCTCTGCATAATTTGCATAGAATAATCCAGGCTGGGACAGTTTCTGGTAAAAAAGTCCAAACTGAAATAGACAAAACAATTTACAGAAAACACTCTGTAAACGGCGTCATGTATCATGTGGCACCGATTCTTTTTTTTAGCATTTTTGTATAAGTATTCCAAGTTTTACCTCATAAAGAGGGCTTACCATTTTGTCTTGGAGTATTTACCTGATTGTCCATTTCTGGCACATCCGATAACAGTGTGACTACCACCACATTTCTTTCTGCTAGGGCTAGATTCTTCAGTGATGTTATGAGGTATGTCCTGGGAAGTCTATCATTAGTCAGATGGTGTAAAATTTCTCTGGAGATGTACACAGTGGCTCTTGTCATAATGAGCATGATTCCTGTCATTCAGCTTGGGGATGGAAACAACACTCTTAGCATTTAGCACTCTTCTCATCATGTGGATTTCACTGAACAATACAGATAATGTTCTTTCTCTCACATGTTCTCTTCAAGGTACTTTTTTTTCTACTGTATAGCCTTCCAACATCCCTTTTGTGAATTTGACATTTGCTGTGCTTCCCCCCTCCTTTTCATTTTCAATCTGTTTCACCAAATTGGTTTCTTCTTTTTTCTCCATCTTAAGAACATTAATTTCCTGAAGGCAGCATGACTACTTGTGATCATAGTCTTTAATTTAAATTTTCAACTGCTGCATTTCTTTTGTTAGAAGGTGCATTGTATTATGACCTTCTGCGATCACCTTCACTGAACCTTCAGACTTAAAAAATGTCTTGAAGCTATCAGTAGTCTTCTACTGTGATACATTAAGAACACTGATTTTATTTTAGATGAGTTCCTTAATTTTATCTTCTCCCAGTTAATGGCTCAGCAGTAACATTTCACTCTAACCTTGGTGAAGCTTTCATGCATTGATATTGGTTAAGTAGTCTGCTTACTCACTGACTGGATTTTTTCAAATTGCAGTAGGTTTCCACCCTGTTTAATTTTGTCCTGCTCTTGGATAAAATCTCTCTCAGTACTATCTAAACATTGGATTGTTTCTGTTAGAGAAAGTGCAGCTTGGTAGAGTTCAATTTCAGGATTACTCATTTGAACTTCAGATTCAATTGGGACGCACTGTCACATGTCTGTTCATCTGGAGAAGTTCAGAAACTTCATGACTGGAGTAATATTGGGTAATAGGTCTTCATCACATGTCCATTGTATTTAACCCTTTGTTGTCAGTGTCTGTTGTTTGAGAGAGGGGCAGGTAGATGAAGTAAGAGGAAACTAAGTCATAGTTGTTTTTAATTAATTTATTTCCATGTTTTGATCAGAACAAAATTCTCTTGAGAATTTTTAACCCTACCTTAGATAATGAATATAAACTCAAATTATATTCTGTGAAGGGTCTTACTATTGATATCTATAATGTTTTGAGAGTATTATATAATGATTTGAGAGTAATTTGATCTCTGGATAGAATACTGTTATAAATTAAAAACATCTGTCTTAATGCGTTTGCTTTCATCTCCAGAGCATAGGTTCATAGGTTTACACAAGACTAATGGCCACCAGAGTCTTTACAAGTCTAGCCATGCAACCCAACTCAGTTTTGTCCCCATGTTCCTTGGTAACCTATATGGTGAGAATGTTAGAAAGGAGGTAGTTAAGGATTATGTGGGGTATGTTAGTTGGGGATTAATTTACTTACTGTTGACATCAGTCCATCAGAGACATGGGGACCAGACAAGGGGATGAATTTGAGATTATTTTTGAAAAAAAAAAACTGTTGAGCATACAAAGTCCCTACGTCTCTAACTTATTTTTCAATACCTAAGTATTTATTGGCAATTTTTTTCTCATAGTAGGTTTTGGACTTAACTTGGAGTGATATTAGTTTAATTTCAGTTGTATTGAACTATTATCCCATATTTTTGGCCCAGTTTTGTAAGGTCTTTAAATACACATTTATCTCATCAGTGTAATTTTTGTCTTGTAACTCTACTGCTGTCTTCCAGTCATTAGGATATTTTGATAACCACACTTCTGGAGATGTAGATAAGGTTAAGAATACCATGTTGATGAGAACTGACCACAAATAGCCGTTGTAGACTCACTAAAAGCATTCACCACATTGTATTTACTTGCACATTGAAGCAGCAGTATGTAGTTAACTGGCATTGTAGGAGCAGTTTTTTTCACAAAGCCCACCTATCTTTATAATAATTAATTTCAGGGCTGAGGGACAGAAAAGTCAAGCATAATTTAGAAAACATTCAAAGAACTGTGTTGTCACTAGACTTACTGCAGATGATGCACTCATTTGTCTTTGAATTTATGCCAAGTCATAACGTGTGTGCGTGTGTGTGTGTGTGTGTGTGTGTGTGTGTGTGTGTGTGTGTGTGTGTGTGTGTGTGCGTGTGTGTGTTTATTTTCCATCTTGCTATACTCATTTAATTATCTGGAACCTTTGACAGGTAGCAGAAGTAAACAAAAAAGTATCAACTAATGTTCATTACTTTTTCTTTTACAGTTTACTTTATGTAAACAAATAAATAAATGAGCATTCTTTTTCTTTTTAGGTGTCATTGTAGGAGCCGTTCTTGGTACTTTGCTTGGCATAGCAGTTATTATAATTATTATATTGCTAATTATAAACTTCAGAAGACATGAAAGGTAAGAAGTGCGTGTGTTTTTTGCTGTTGCCCCTTGCCTGGTTTGTTAACCAAACAAATCAATTGCTTCTCTCACTATACTCATGTTACACAGGGAAAGTACAAAATATAACTATATAACATAAATATATACATCAGTAATGTTTTTTGCATTGACATGCTTTCTTGATTTTGCAACATTATACCTTCTTTTAAGACTTTTTGTAATCAGAAAGTACAACATCAAGTCATTCCATGCTTCGCTTTCATGTTAATGTTACAGAACTCTCATTGGTGTTACATGTTATGAAGTACACCATGTACACACATCTGTAACATTTTGAATTTGGACTTACTCACAAAACATTTTAAAATTCATAGTTTAGCTTTAAATGTATTGTCAAAGTAAAATGTTTTCATTCTCAGAAGCTCTCTGTATAAGTGTATACATTTTAAACATTCATTACTGTAAAGTTTTAGGTCCATGCATGTGACTGTTTTCAGCTCTTTTAATGACCTTTCTTAAAGCCTCTTTACAATCTTTGGATTCCATGTAAAATCTGGACTTAATCTCCTTGCCATCCCAAATGATCAAGGTACTGAGGTATATGTATCTTGTATATGTATGGGGGTGTATCCATATTCATCAAGGATACCCACACCTCCAGGTTAGTGGCGCAGTACAGTGCCTCAGAGATAATCCATGTGCGGCTAACAATGGGCAAAACTGCAGTTCAAATTGTAGCTTGCTACAGATCACCCACCATGACCCAGGACCCCCATTTCGCATTTCTGGAGACACTGGAAAATATGAAGGTCCTACCAAACACCCTAATATTGGGTCATTTCAATTACCCAAACATTAACTGGGAGAACTACTCAAGTACTAACTCCCTTGCCCAATGCTTCCTAGAATTTATAAACTCGAATGCCCTGGAACAACTGGTCAACACCCTCACCAGAGGTTTCAACATATTGGACTTGGTCATCACCAACATGGGCGACCAGTGTTCTACACCGGAGGTCAACCCCTCGCTGGTTAGATCAGACCATAGACTAATCATTCTGGATATCCACATTCTGCTCCCATCCTCAATCAGGGAAACCACTGTGAAAAACTTTTCAAAAGCAAACTTCACGTTACTAAAGACCAAGGTGGAAAGAGAAAGAGATGATCCACTGCAGCGACCACCCATGCTAAAGGACAACACTTTCCAAGCTGCTGAATCCCTTACAATGGCACTCTATGAGCACCTGCAAGAATGCATGGATCGTGCTATCCCAAGCAAAACCAAGACTCACTCCTCCAAGAAAAGAAAACCAGTCTGATTGACCCCTGCCATAAATAAACTATACAATAGAAGGAGGAAACTAGTACAGAAAAGAGTAAAATCCCAAGAAGGAAAGACATCCCTGATCAGTATCAGCAAGAAACTATGATCCCCTCATAAAATCATCCAAGGCTAGATTCGAAACAAAAATTGCCAAGGACTCCAAAGATAACCAGAAAGCGTTCTTTAGCTATGTCAAGAACCTAAGTGGAAACTCTCAGATCTGCTCTGAGTTAGTGCAGAATGGCAAAAAATACACTAAACTGACTGATATTGCCAACATTCTGGTAGACAGGTTTAGTGCAAACTCTCCCCCCCCCACCCCGTAAAGGGCCCATAACCATACCAGAAGAATGTAGATCCCCAGCAATCATTGACACACAGGTTAAAACAGCCCTATCCAAAGCCAAAAACACAGCTTCAATGGGACCGGATGGTGTCCCAGGCTGTGTCTTACACGAACTCCAAAATGAACTAACCCCTCACCTAAACACACTGTTCAAACTCAGCCCCTCTACAGGCTAAATGCCCATAGAGTGGCACACAGCAACAGTTATCCCACTCCACAAAGGTGGAGCCACAACAGACCCCGGGAACTATCGCCCTATAAGCCTGACTAGCCTGGTCTGCAAGGCTATGGAGCGCATCATCATGAAACTCATTAACAGAGACATTGGGAACCTCCAAACATTGGACCCTACCCAGTTTGGCTGTGTTAAGGGCAGATCATGCCTCCTAAACTTGGTGGACTAGTTAACAAGGCTTTAGACGAGGGAAAGTAGGTCCACACAGCCTACCTAGTCCTCGCAAAGACTTTCAACACCATTCCCCATTCTGGTATTATAGACAAGCTCACCAGCCTGAACAAAAACCCCTATGTCATGAGATGGGTTGCCATTTGGCTCATGGATAGAACCCACATGGTGAGAGTTGCAGGCTCTAGGTCCGACTATAAACCGATTACAAGTGGCGTCCCCCAAGGCTCAGTCCTGGGACCCCTCCTGTTCTGTATATACTTCTCAGCGGTACAGGCAAGCACAGGAGGACTATTTCTGACCAAGATCACAGACGACTGCAAACTGGGGGTCATAATTGACTCTTCGGCTGATAACAGACATCCTTCAGAAGGGTCTCACTGAGATGAATACCTGGTGTCAAAATAATGGCCTCAAGCTAAATGCCAAAAAGTGCATAGTCATCCCCTTTGGAAAAAACAAAGTCCATACGAACTACAACATTCGTGGTAGTCCCCTAAATACAGAAAATGTAATAAGGGATCTGGGGATCCAAGTAAGTAGCAATCTCTCCTTTGATAATCATATTGCCAAGATGGTTAGAAAATCTTTCTGTGTGGCCCACCTAATCACAAAAGGGTTCGCATCTAGAACAAAAGAGGTTATTGTGCCCCTCTACTCATCACTCATCAGACCCATCATAGAGTACAATGCCCCTTTTGGGATGTACCTTACAAGGCACTTGCAACAGCTGGAAAAACCACAGAAGTACCTAGCCAAGAGGATTACTGGCCTCAGACAGATGTCCTATGCAGCCCGACTGAAGAAATTCCAGCTGTACTTGGTTGCATACTGCTTACTCAGAGGTGATCTCTGCCTGACATATAGGCCATGTCCAACCCAGAATTGATGGACATGCTCCACCTAAAAAAAAACAAACCCCTGAGAGCCACACGCTCTAGGGATCTAAACCTCACCACAATGATAAATAGGACTTGCTGGAGGGATATATTCCTGTCCCAGAGACTCCCCATGCTCTGGAACAGGATTCTAATCTACATTAGGCAGAGCCCCTCACTAACACTCTTTAAGAGAAACCTTGACGAGTGGATGGGAAACAGAAAATTTACCTCGGGGATCACTGCAATGGCTCTGCTGGAAAGAGGCACAGGGAACTAATGGCTCTGCTGGACAGAGGCACAGGGAACTAATCTAAGGGGGCGGCGAAAGCCAACACATTCTGGCTAGGCTTACAGATGCCCTCGGGCAGATAGCCTAGTACTTACCTATGAGCCTATGAACCTATATATCAATCTAAATCATTTTTTTAGCCTTGAGCTATTGTCATCATACAGACCCAGTTATCACTACTGTTCACTGTTGCATTACAGTGTGTTCCATGCACTGCATTCCTTCTTCAAAATAATATGGGAGTGTTCCTGTAAAAAATCTAGGTGGCTGGATATGTAATATTCTTAATCTTTCTGTAGCAGTTAACCCATAGAAAAATAACCAAGTGTGAAGCTGCAAGATACTTTTAAACCGATGCTTCATTTTCTGTTATTGGCTATACACTTTTCCTGTTTCTATAGTGGAACCATGGTTACAAGACATATTATCATTTTATGTGCAATTGATTAAGCTTATATTATGCCGTCCTGCCATGAAAACACCCACATATTGAAATTCCAAGTGAATACATTACTTGGAGGTAACTTCAAGCACTGAAACCTATGCTAATCAAGTGTCCACACAGACTGCTTGATAAAATAAATCAAAAAGCACACCTGTAATAAGTGATTTTCCAGAATGAAGCTACGCCCTCTACTCTGCATGTTGTAGATACTCCAAAAACTCATATATATATATATATATATATATATATATATATATATATATATACTAACTATAAAATTCTATAAAGTTGAGGAAGGGGAATGAATAGTATATAATCCAACTCTTTCTTCTTCTCCGTGCTTGCATTATTGAGAAGTGGGCAGGTAGATGAAGGAATGATAGACTTATTCATAGCTACATAACTAATTACTCAGCTACCTGCCCCTTTGGGACATTTAAGGCTAGCCAATTTCCCTCCCAAAGGTGAGAATCAAACCCTGTACCTTGTGTCTGTCAGGCAAACAACTTGATCATTATACCAACTTTCATTCCCTTGGAGAGCAGAACCTGCAATCACCTGCAGTTCATAACAACTTTTGTTATGAATGATTGAGGTATATGAGTATTATTTTGCTGATCTTGTCCTTGTTCAGCTGTCCTTACAGATATCATTAACTCATTAACACCTAGTGGTGTGGAAGTTCACACCTTTAGCAGCCTGCACATATCTTGCATTCCAGAGCATTTTCTGAAAAATGAACTTAAAAGGGATAAGATGAACAAAAGTAAACATTTTGTAAACAATAAAAGCTATTACAACTGCAAAAAATGCAATGTTATCAGTAAGAATATTCTTTGCAGTGAAAATAGTCAGCGCATTTATAGTCCTTCCACAAATACTATAATATGAAACAGAGGGCAAAGGACTGCTCCAGTTAAAATCACTTTAGCTGGCAATTTTAGGAGACTGTCTCTCTGACTCCTTCCCTGTGGGAGGAATAAAGATACCTTGCTGAAGTTTCATGTAGTTTATTCAGCTTAATAGGTAGATGGTCAAGTGTTTCTTGTTCTAATACTGCCAATTATTAGCTAGTAAGTCACTTAGTTAAAGAAGGCAGACCCCAAAAGAGTTCTGGACAGAATGAGGAGCTATGGTATGACCTGAAAGTATACAAAAAGGTGCTGTAGGCTTTAATGAGTTATTGCTTAACCAGCTAGAGGAATATGTGCTATTTGCAAGGTAAATTCAGCACCAGATACAAATCTGTAAAGGCATATTTTTATACAATACTACTTGGTATCTTGAAAGAGTGTAAACAATGTAACAGATTAAGCTGAAATAAGGGAAAATATTGCTATACTTAAAACTCTTATGTACTGTATATAGCTTAGTATATAAATTTCAGTTAAATACCACTGCTTTCATAAGATAGTATTGGCTAATGCATACTCCACTGTTGATTATTTATGTTTTTAATGTCACTTATCCACTGTTCAGATTTGAGCAGGCAATCACATAGCACTGTAGGGAAAAATGGAAAAAATTAACTTGGAAAATGTTAAATTGTTATAAGAGTAGTATAAGATATATTTTTAACTAAAACTAGATTCAAGAAACTTTCATTTGGTAAATGAGAAATACTTTAACAGGGCATACATTATGTCAGTAAACTGCTATCGTCCAGACTAGAAATTAAATTTGCTGCCATGGCTACTTTATTATGTAACTAACCAAAGCTTAAATAGGGGCACTTAAAATAACTGACTTTAGCAGATGACCCCAGACAACTAAGGTAAGCTAATTAATTTAAATAAAACTTTCACAGCTCTGACTGGTTTTGCATTAGTTAAGTTGATGTCACCATTAGGTGTGAGCTAACATCATACATAAGGAATCTCTGTTTTTAGAGATCATATTCAGCAAGCTAAGAATCAGAAAATTAATTTACACCATATGATACTACTTGGGAGCAGAAAACTAAAGGAATGGTTGTAAAACTGGCAAAAAAGAACGTTTTAATTTCTGCATCACAGACTGGCTACTGCTGAATGAAGTGGTTACAATACGTAATTGCTTGCCAGAAAATGCACCATGTTTTGTTATTTAATTTACAAAAATGAGCAGATGAGTGATGGGATCTAACAGATGTTTATCTCAGTTAAGTAAACAAATTAAGTAATTAATGTGGATGTAAATCAGGGGCCTCAGCCTCACTTAACCAACACAACCACATGTGGTCAAGTACAATCAGCCGAGGGCCAGGAAATAGGTAGCGGTTGGTGGTAGTACTGATCACAACTAAATTATTTAATCACAAAATTGCAGTTAGTGAAATATGTACAGTGAGGCTGAAATTGCATTATCATGCTCTGAATTACAGTGATTTTGGGGGTTTAAAATGAGTAAGTAGTAGGGATATGTGGGTGCAAAATTATGTTTAAGTGTTACTGCCAATGACAGTTTTGACTTCTGTTATATAACAGGAGTCGTTGCAGTTTTAAGACCACACTTTTCAATGTCAATCACTATTTTCATAATTGCCTGTCATGAAGTGTCAAGGCCTCATAACATTACAAGACAACTTCTATAGGTTTTGTTTATTAAATGTGAGGTATGGTACTGGAAAACCTCACTTTCAGGGCCAAGGAATTGTTGATTATTATTAAGTACTGTGAAATGCAGTTATGATTTTACATTTTCCGTAGTTGCTCATGTGAGAAAATGTAAGAATCTTCATGCTTGTATTGAACAGAATCTAAAACATTTAAATTAGGTAGTTTGAGAAATTATACCAAAAATGAGTTCCTGAAAAATATCTTAAGGTCTGCATCTTTACTGTGTTTCTAAAATACAACAATAGCATCAATCCCTTTCATAAGCATACTGTCCCAGTTTAACAAGCCCCTTCTGAAAGAGTAAATCAGATTTAACTGTAAAGAATTCAGAAAATATAAAGGCCATAGTAATGTTCTTCAGGTTGGTTATCTCAGGTATAGTGTGCCTCCGCAAAAAAAAAAAAAAGAAAAACATATTAATCATCATTTAATATTTGTCACATAAATGGCCTTTGGTTGCATATATACCCTGACAATCCAAAAAAAAAAACAAAAACATGCCCACTGCTTGTGTATACTTTGTCTGTTTAGTTGTGAATAATGTGAAAGACATAATGGTCACAGTAATTTATTTAAGTTTTTACAGATTCCCCATATGACAAGCCAAATTCAACAGTGCTAATTCACACTTCTGTCTACCTTCACACACAGCTTGCTTCCTCACCCTCCCAGAAATCCTCACTTTATATGTACCTCTCTGATATTACCTTACGAAGAAAATAAAATAAAGAAAACAAGAATAATACATTTTAACTTGTTGCTCTTGAGCATGTATTCCCTTCCCTCATCCCCAACAAGCCACAACAATAATCATTACAGCTAATTGTTCCCTTATTTCATATTGAATTCCTCTTCTTCCCATTTTATGATTGCTTCTGATGTGTGATTATGACAACAGTTAAAGAAATACTGAGCAAACTAATGCATTTCAACTTATCAGACAAATTTGCACTTCCCCTACCCCAATAAGCCATGCAAATGATCATTTTACCATGATCAATAGACTGCCCTCTTTCTTAACAACAGGAATTTCTCCTCCCCAAAACACTTAATGATCATCTCTGATGTATGACTTTGAAGACAGAAAAAGACATAATGGCCAGAGTATTGTATTTCAGCTTGCTCATGTACAGCTACCTCAAAAACCTCAATATTTTAAGTAAATAATAGCTCAAAAAATGCATCTGTTCTGCAACTAGTGTGCACTGTGGCCACTGTGTGTGCACATACGTATGTGTGTGTGTGTATATATATATATATATATATATATATATATACAAACAAAAATACCGGGTGCAAAGCAGAGTTCGGTTTTGTCACTTAAACACTTCTGTTCCAACTCCGATATAAACAATTCTCTTCAATACCAGATGTAGACCAAGTAGGTAGGACTAAAAGTCCTAGAACAACCATTCACGAAATCCACAGTGTCCAGTAGAATATAAATATCAATGCCTTTATTGCGTGCACATATACAGTTGGTGGCGCTAATAGCTTCATCAGACCAATTACAACTCTAACAAAACAGGCTTAAATACAATCCATGGCGGGAAAACAACACAAATCCTTAAAGAAACATTCTAAAATTACATACACATTCATCAAAAACCCCCCGTCACTCTTAAAAACATCTAAAAGCACTCAAGTACTTTAACATAAATATGCTGATATTAAAACATATCAAACCAACATCTGATGTCGTTGATGCATCATAATCAATAACAATATTGTTAGAAAACACAAGAATAAAAACTCCAGTGCATAGCGATGAGTGTTGCATAAACATAATAATATAATCAATAGACAGGCATTGATCTGTATGAATCAAGAGCTCATTATATAAAACAAGACATATATATGTAACATAACATAGCGAAAGTAAATATATATATATATATATATATATATACAAAAATCTATATATTACAGCACAGATATAAAGGCCATGGAAGACTATATCGCTCAGATTTTAAGTCTCCTCATTTTTAGAAAAGGTTTAATAGGGACCTTACCATTCAAGCCTGGTAAAACATCGGCTCTTAATTTAATAATCCAGGTGCTTTCTTTAGATTCTGTTAAATTAGAGACATCACCACCTCTAGAGGTATCCCACAGCCTCTCCATATGCACTGGAGTTTTTATTCTTGTGTTTTCTAACAATATTGTTATTGATTATGATGCATCAACGACATCAGATGTTGGTTTGATATGTTTTAATATCAGCATATTTATGTTAAAGTACTTGAGTGCTTTTAGATGTTTTTAAGAGTGACGGGGGTTTTTTGATGAATGTGTATGTAATTTTAGAATGTTTCTTTAAGGATTTGTGTTGTTTTCCCGCCATGGATTGTATTTAAGCCTGTTTTGTTAGAGCTGTAATTGGTCTGATGAAGCTATTAGCGAAAGCGCTCACCAACTGTATATGTGCACGCAATAAAAGCATTGATATTTTTATATTCTACTGGACTCTGTGGATTTCGTGAATGGTTGTCTTGGGACCTTTAGTCCTACCTACTTGGTTTACATCTGGTATTGAAGAGAACTGAAGAGAATTGCTTATATCGGAGTTGGAACAGAAGTGTTCAAGTGACAAAACCGAACTCTGCTTTGCACCCGGTATTTTTGTTTGTTTTTACTTTATTGCTGCTGCTTACTGGGTGCATTCACTCTGGTGGACCTATTTTTTGCTTTTTGGTTTATATATATATATATACACACATATATATATATATATATATATATATATATATATATATATATATATATATATATATATATATATATATATATATATATATATAGATATATATAATACCTGTAACAGAAAACAATCTCTCAATATCTGGAGCATTTGTTAAAGTTTGCATCTTCAGTGAGCACTGGAATTGTTTGCTTTGAGCAACTAACCCCTTATGCTTATGTCTTATAGCCAAATTGGCTAGCCATGTCTTGTTACTATGTGAGGGAGAAGAATCTAGCAATTCATTCATTCTCTGTTTACTGATCAAGGTCATGCTATATGCAAATTAATCCTATAAACTGAAAAGGATAAATTGAGTATAGCTAAAATAAGTGAAAGATCTCCAGGGGTTACATGAGATTGTTCTGCAGGTCATATGTCACCAGTGGGTCATGCAGTTGAAATCTTTGATAAAGAATAGGCTTGATCTTACTGTCATGACCATATTGATTGATCTTACTGGCATAACCACATTCATGTTCAAAATCAGACTATTAAAGCTAAAATGAGTTTTATGTAAATGAAAAAATGTAGAAATAACCTGTCCACATTTGCATGCAGTGTGAAAATGAATATATGTGTATATTACTCACTGGATGATATTTTGCAGTTTTTAAAATCTCCTGCCATCAGGAATGTAAAAATCCATTTAAGGCAGTATTTCTTATTCATCATCATCATCTTTCGGCTTTTCCCGTTAGGGGACGCTGCAGTGGATCATCTCTTTCCATTTCTTCCTGTCCTCTGCATCTTGCTCTGTCACACCAACCGCCTGCATGTCCTCTCTCACCACGTCCATAAACCTTGTCTTAGGCCTTCCTCTTTTCCTCTTACCTGGCAGCTTCATCCTTAGCATCTTTTTCCCAACATACTCATCATCCCTCCTCAGCACATGTCCAAACCAACGCAATCTTGTCTCTCTTGCTTTGTCTCAAAACTGTCCAACATGAGCTGACCCTCTAATATACTGATTCCTAATATTATCCATCCTAGTCACACCGTGTGCAAATCTTAACATCTTTAACTCAGCCACATCCAGCTCTGACTCCTGCCTTTTTGTCAATGCCACTGTCTCCAACCCATATAACATAGCTGGTCTCAATACCCTCTTATAGACCTTCCCTTTCACTCTTACTGGTACCCGTCTGTCACAAATCACTCCTGACACACTTCTCCACCCATTCCACCCTGCCTGTACTCTCTTCTTCACCTCTCTTCCATATTCACCATTACTCTGAACTGTTGATCCCAAGTACTTAAACTCATCCACCTTTACCAACTCTACTCCCTGCATCCTCACCATTCCTCTACCCTCCCTCTCATTTACACACATATATTCTGTCTTAGCCCTGCTGACCTTCATTCCTCTGCTCTCTAGACCATATCTCCACCTCTCCAGAGTCTCCTCAACCTGATTCCTACTCTCACTACAGATCACAATGTCATCTGCAAACATTATAGTCCACGAGGCCTCCTGTCTGATCTCATCTGTCAACCTGTCCATCACCACTGCAAATAAGAAAGGACTCAGAGCTGATCCTTGATGTAATCCCACCTCCACCTTAAATGGATCTGTCACTCCCACTGCAGTCCTCACCACTGTCACACTACCCTCGTACATATCCTGTACCACTCTTACATACTTCTCTGCCACTCCCGACTTCCTCATACAATACCACAACCCCTCTCTAGGCACCCTGTCATATGTTTCCTCCAAGTCTATAAAGACACAATGAAACTCCTTCTGACCTTCTCTGTATTTCTCCAATAACACTGTCAGAGCAATCATTGCATCTGTAGTTCTCTTTCCTAGCATGAAACCATACTGCTGATCACTAATCATCACCTCCCTTCTTAACCTAGCTTCTACTACTCTTTCCCATAACTTCAAGCTGTGACTGATCAATTTTATCCCTCTGTAGTTACTGCAGCTCTGAACATCACCCTTATTCTTAAAGATAGGTACCAAAACACTTTTTCTCCACTCCTCAGGCATCCTCTGACTTTCCAAAATTTCATTAAACAATCTAGTTAAAAATTCCACTGCCATTTCTCCTAAGCACCTCCATGCTTCCATGGGTATGTCATCTGGGCCAACAGCCTTTCCATTCTTCATCCTCTTCATAGCTGTCCTTACTTCCTCCTTGCTAATCTGTTTCATGTCCTGATTCACTATCCCCACATCATCCAACCTTCTCTCTCTCTCATTCTCTTCACTCATCAGCCTCTCAAAATACTCTTTCCATCTACTCAACACACACTCCTCTCTTGTGAGTACCTTTCCCTCACTATCCTTTATCACCCTTACTTGCTGCACATCTTTCCCAGCTCTGTCCCTCTGACTAGCCAATTGATACAGGTCCTTTTCTCCCTCTTTAGTGTCCAATCTCTCATACAACTCTCCATACGCCTTATCCTTAGCTTTTGCCACCTCTTTCTTTGCCATGCGCCTCATCTCCTTATACGCATGTCTACTTTCTTCATCTCTTTGACGATCCCACTTCTTCTTCACCAGCCTCTTCCTCTGTATACTCTCCTGTACTTCCTCATTCCGCCACCAGGTCTCCTTGTCCTCCTTCCTCTGTCCAGATGTCACACCAAGCACCTTTCTAGCAGTCTCCCTTACTAGTTCTGCTGTAGTTAACCAGCTATTTGGTAACTCTCCACTGCCTCCCAGTGCCTGTCTTAACTCTTCCCTAAATTCCACTTCACAATCACCCTTTTTTAACTTCCACCATTTAATCCATGGCACTGCTTTCACACTCCTCCTCCTCTTCTTGATCACCAACGTCATCCTACAAACCACCATTCTATGCTGCTTAACTACACTTTCCCCTGCCATCACATTACAGTCTCCAATCTCCTTCAGACTGGCCCTCCTACATAGGATATAATCCACCTGTGTGCATTTTCCTCCACTCTTGTACGTCACCCTATGCTCCTCCCTCTTCTTAAAATACGTATTCACCACAGCCATGTCCATCCTTTTCGCAAAATCCACAATCATCTGACCTTCTGCATTCCTCTCCTTAACACCATACCTACCCATCACTTCCTCATCCCCTCTGTTCACTGTACCAACATGCCCATTAAAGTCCGCTCCAATCACTAGTCTCTCACCCTTGGGTACACTCACCACAACTTCATCCAACTCACTCCAAAATTTCTCTTTCTCATCCATCGCACACCCAACTTAAGGAGCATATGCACTAACAACATTCATCATTACACCATCAATTTCGAGCTTCATAAACATCACTCTGTCAGACACTCTCTTCACATCTAAAACACTCTTGGCATATTGTTCCTTTAGTATAACACCTACCCCATTTCTCCTGCCATCCACACCATGATAGAACAATTTGAACCCATTTCCTAAACACCTGGCCTTACTTCCCTTCCATCTGGTCTCTTGCACGCACAATATATCAACCTTCCTTCTCTCCATCATATCAGCTAGCTCTCTTCCTATACCAGTCATACTGCCAACATTCAAAGTTCCTACCCTCACTGCTACACTCCTAACCTTCCTCCTCTCTTCCTGCCTTCGGACATGCCTTCGCCCTCCTCTTCTCCTTCGGCCAACAGTAGCCCAATTTCCACCAGCACCCTGTTGGCTAACAGTACTGGTGGTGGTCGTTGTTAACCTGGGCCTCGACCGATCCAGTATGGAAATAAGAAATTTTTGCGCCATAAGTGTTGTGGCAGAATTTTTACGCCGGATGCCCTTCCAGAAGGAACCCTCCCCATTTATCCGGGCTTGGGACCGGCACAAAGAAATGCATTGGCTTGTGCATCCCCAGCAGTATTTCTTATTACTGTTAACAGCTTTCAAAGGGAAACCAGCTAAGGCTGGCCAGGATAAGGCATCATTTAATGCAGAAGAACAGCTATAGACAATTAAAGATACATGTGATATGTGTGTGTGTGTGTGTGTGTGTATATATATATATATATATATATATATATATATATATATATATATATATATATACATATATATACATGGAGTCCATTCATATGATGTTTCAAAACTTTGAATTGCAAATGTTCAATACCATAAGACCAAAGGTTTGAAACTACGAACATTTTGAATGGAGATTGTCATACAGAGCGGAACTGGAAAGTTATCGTTCTCCTCACTGTGGTGTGATCTTGGACTTGGTATGTTTATTTAGCAGGGAGTTTGGAGGTGCAGGGAGCTTGCCCCCCTAAAAAAAATGTAAAAAAAAAATGTTTTCTTTTTTTATTACAATTTTGAAATTTCAAAACTTTGATCTTATGGTCCCAACCATTTGCAGTTCAAAGTATTGAAACTTTGAGCTTGTAAAGTAGATCCATATGTGTGGTGTGCGTGTGTGTGTGAGTGTGTGAGTGTGTGTGTGTGTGTGTTTCTATTCGAATGCCAGTGCCTCAAGGACTTCTTCCTGGAAAGGCACTACCCAGAGGATCCATTCTCTAGAGTCATGGGAGTGGTAATCGCAAGGAGAGAAACCCTGTACCCAGCATCCTTAAACACGGATTCCACCCCAAAGCTCAGGCACCAAAAGACACCACCCGAAGTTTTCACTTGCCCATGTCTCTAGAAAACATCAGCATCAAAGACATCCTCATTAAAAACTGGGCACCCATAGAAGAGCACCCAGAGCTAGTCCCAATCCTTGGAAACCAGCCAAAATTCAGCTACAAAAAGAGCATGTCCATCAAAGCCACTTTCGAATCAGAAAAGAGGCTGCAGGCACACACCCATGATGCATCCCCAGACATGCACCAGTGAGGGAAATAACACTGGTGTGACTTTGTCATTCAAACCACCAAAGTACATCTCATCACCACACAGTGGGTTATTCATGTAAAAGACCATTTAAACTGTGAAATCCCCAACATGGCTTACATTGCAGTATGCTCTCAGTTTGAAGCATACTACTTTGGAAAAACCACAAGACTTCTTAGCATCCGGATAAAAGAACATGTGGGAGCCATCAAGAAATGAGGCCCTTACAATTCACTACGCAGGCATAGTAAGACCTGCTGCCAGTTCTCCGGGGTTCCAGTTTGCAGCAATTGAAAAGTCACAGATCCCCTAGGGATTACCACCCCCTTTGGAGTACAGACAGCTTACTGTCAGTTAAAGGGTTAAAATGGTAGATACGATTGTGAGCAGACACACCCCAGGACTAAATAAAAAGCTGAGCATTTCCATTGTCCTTAAATGGATTAGGAAGCTCCTTAACCCACCCCACCCCTGCTCTCTATACCAGTTAAACAATAAGCCTAGGTTCATGGATTACGGAATTCCTTAACCCATCCCCCGCTATCCACACCAGTTAAATAATAAGCCTAGGTTAATTTTGTCATTTTCTGATGAAGTTTGACTGAAAACTTTACAACAGATGAAAGCACTCAGAATGTGATTTAAATGAATAAAAGACTAACCAAAACTTCTAAAATAACAAAAGTTTGTTAAGTTTTTAAAAAGTTGTTTATACTTTTGCACTTGTGGTGTTACGATATATATATATATATATATATATATATATATATATATATATATACATATGTGTGTGTGTGTGTGTATGTACATAAAATGCTTGCTAGTGACTTGGTCGAATGAGTGTCAGGGTCAACACCTGCTTAGTCGACTAGGCATCTGTTTGGCAGGTGTGCAAGACTGCACAAATCCAGGGGTTGGGAAATTTGTCCTTAACCTGAGTTTGTGCAATCTTGGTTTTAGTATATGTAATTAGCAGGGATTGTGGGAGGTTCCCTTGCAAAAATCAATATTTTTGTGTGCTTGCAGTGATAAAAAACAACTACTACTACCATCTACTGCAAAAACACCAAAACAAACTTCAAAAGTTCTGAGAAGGAATAAACAAACTACTCCACCCAGGCCAAACCGCCACTCCACCCCCCCCTCAGCTTCCCAACAAAAATCCCCAGTAGACATTGCTAATAACTTGTAAAATCCAACAACAGGGACGAAAAACCACAAAACAGCACACAACCAAAAATATTCAAATCCTTTAATAAAATTAAGCGATTTTCGTTTGTCACAGTATGCAAACTTCTTCAGACAAATGAAGTCATATGCAAGAGCACTTTAAGTATCATAGGTTCATAGGTTCATAGGTTCATACTAGGCTATCTGCCCTAGGGCATTTATAAGCCTAGCCAGAGTGTGTTTGGCTTTTGCCACCCATTTTAAATTAATTTTGCTATGCCTTTTTTTGAGGTTAGTATACTGTGCCTCTGTCTAACAGTGACACAGAAGTGATAGCCGGGGTAAACCTACGATCTCCCATCCACTCATCAAGATTCCTCTTGAAGAGAGTCAATGTGGGACTCTGCCTAACCTGGACTGGGATTTTATTCCAGAGTGAAGGGAGCCTCTGGTTTATGAATCTGTCCCTCCAGCATGTCCTATTTATTTCAGTGCTGAGGTTCAAGTCTCTCGAGCGTAGCTCGATGGGATTTGGATTTTCTGAGGTGCAGCATGTCCATTAATTCCGGGTTGGACATGGCTTTATACGTCAGGCACAGATCGCCTCTGAGCAGGCGGTATGCCACTGAATAGAGCTGGAGTTTCTTTAACCGGGCAGCATATGGCATTTGTTTGAGCCCTTTGATCCTCTTGGTGAGGTACTTTTGGGGTCTTTCCAGTTGCTGCAGGTGTCTGGTAAGGTACATCCCAAAAGGGGCATTGTACTCAATTATGGGCCTGATGAGGGATGAGTAAAGAGGTACGATGACCTCCCCTGATCTAGATGTGAATCCCTTCATGATTAGGTGAGCTATATAAAATGTTTTTCTAGCCACTTTGGCCACGTGCTTGTCAAATGAGAGATTGCTATCAACTTGGGTCCCCAGGTCCCTAATGACTTCTTCTGTACTTAATGGATTACCACCTATGTGGTAATTTGTGGGCACTTTGTTTTTGCCAAAGGGGATGACTATACACTTTTTGGCGTTTAGCTTGAGGCCATGGCTCTGGCACCAGTTGTCTGTTTCTATGAGGCCCTTTTGGAGGATGCTTGTGTCGGCTGGAGAGTTGATTATGGCCCAGTTTGCAGTCATCTGCGAACTTGGTCAGCCACAGTCCTTCCGTGTTGGCCTGTACCGAGAAATATATACCGAACAAGAGAGGTCCCAGGACTGAGCCTTGTGGGACGCCACTTGTAACTGGTTTGGAGTCTGACATGGCTCCAGCAATTCTAACCATGTGGGTTCTGTCCTTGAGCCAGTTTGCAACCCATCTAGTGACATAGGGGTTTATATTTAAGCTGGTGAGCTTATCTATAATGCCCGAGTGGGGTATTGTATCGAAGGCTTTTGCGAGGTCCAGGTAGGCTGTGTGGACCACCTTCCCCTCGTCAATGGCCTTGGTGACTGTTTCAAAGAAATTGACCAGGTTTAAGAGGCAGAATCTGCCCTTAACAATGCCAAACTGGGTAGGATCCAGTGTCTGTAGGTCCCCAATATCTTTATTTATGAGGTCCATGATGATCCTTTCCATAGCTTTGCAGACCAAGCTAGTCAGGCTTATGGGGCGATAGTTTCCAGGATCCGTTGAGGCACCACCTTTGTGGAGAGGGACCACTGTTGCTGTACGCCACTCTTTGGGTACATATCCTGTAGTAAGGCTAAGATTGAACAGTAGTTTTATGTTTGGGTTTAGCTCTTCTTGGAGTTCATGTAGGACGCAGCCCGGGACACCATCTGGTCCCATTGATGCTGTGTTTTTTGCTTTGGAGAGGGCAGCTCTTACCTGAGCATCTGAGATGTCAGGGTGGCAGCACTCTGTTGGGATAGATATTTGTCCTTTTGGTGTGGCGAGGGGGGAGAAGTTTGCACTGAACCTGTCAGCTAGGATGTTGGCAATGTCTGTGGGCTCGGTGTATTTTTTGTCATTTTGGACTAATTCTGAGCATATCTGGGAATTCCCACCCAGGTTCCTAACATAACTAAAGAAAGCCTTGTGATTATCCTTAGTGTCCTGTGCAATTTTTCTCTCGAAGCTGGCCTTAGACGATTTTATGAGTGCCCGTAGTTTTTTGCTAATACTGATCAGAGATGCCTTCCCTTTTTGGGATTTTGCTCTATCATGTAGTAGCTTCCTCCTTCTATTGTATAGTTTGTTTATGGCTGGGGTCCACCAGACAGGACGTCTGCCTTTGGAGGATTGGGTCTTGGTTTTATTTGGGATTGCATGATCCATGCATTCCTGAAGGTGTTCATAGAATGCGTTTATAAAGGATTCTGCGGTCTGGGCGTATTTTCCACAGGCCTGGGGGCTTTGAAGGATTTCGCCGGTTTTGAGGCATGTGAAATTTGCTTTAGAGAAGTTTTTCACTGTGGTTTTCTGGGTAGGGGTGGGGTCGGGATGTGAATATCCAGTGAGATTAGTTTATGGTCTGATCTTACCAGTGAGGGATACACTTCTGGTCTGGAGCATAGTGTCCCCATGTTGGTGATGATCAGGTCCAGTATGTTCTCCCCTCTTGTGGGAGTGGTAACAAGTTGTTCCATAGCATTTGAGTTTATAAATTCTAGGAACCTTTGGGCTAGGGTGTTGGAGCTAGAGTAATGCTCCCAGTCTATGTTTGGGTAGTTGAAGTCACCCAATATAATGGTGTTTGGAGAGACCTTCATATTTTCCAGTATTCTCAGGAAGGCCAAGTGGGGTTCCTGTGTTTGGGAGGGTGGTCTGTAGCAGGCTATAAACTGGAAGGCAGTTTTACCCACAGTTAGTTGCACATGGATAGTCTCTGATGCTTCGTGCTGTGCCACCAACCTGGAGGTGTGGGTATCTTTGACAAATATTGATACTCCCCCTCCTTTTGTGGTTCGGTCCAAGTTTTGGGGCCGAAAAGCATGGTATGAGGTATAACCTGGTAGTGCTGGGGTGCTCTCGGGAGCCTTCAACCAGGTTTCTGTTACTGAATCAAATCAATTAACAACTCATTGAATCAATCAAGTCATTTAAAGGAGAAAATTCACTTAAAAGAATTTTTACAAACACCGCTGCACTAAGTAACATTACAAATAAACACTTTTCATAGTAAACCTAAAACCACTCTCAAATTTATGACGTTTAAACATTACCATTAAAAACAACACTATAAAGTAACACTAAAGTACAGTGCTAAACAAGCTTGACTTACACCATGTTTATAATTACTGTAACTAAGATGTATTATCTAGTGAGACTCTTAAGCTTAAGAATGCTACTAATTGAACAGCCCCCGTTTAAACCGGGCACGTTGTATGCATTTAACCTGATCTGCCAACTCAACTCGAGTTCCTCAAGTTTTAGTGGGACCGGACCACCACAAGGGTTCTGAAATGCTTGGTCTATCACTATAAATTTAAAACTATGGTCATGGTACAGTGAGATATGTTTAGCCAAGGCATTATCTAGTTTGTGTTTTCTAATAGCCTAAGTGTGTTCGTAAATACGGTCTTGAAGCCTCTTCTCCGTTTTACCAACGTAGAAGGCTAAACAGGACTGGCACTGAGTTAGATAGACTATCATTCTTGAGTTACTCTTAAACAATGCCCAGTTTTTACACAAGATCTGAAAACAGTCTTTACTGTTAAGGTTAAAAGTTGTTATAAAAGTGACACCTGGTGTCCAAGATGAGTGTAAACTGTTAGAGACATTGAAAGACTGAGAAGGAGTATTCTCTGCTTCATCGTGTAAGATATACCTATTGTGCAGTATTGGTTTGTAAAAGTGTCTCAAACGTTTACTCATGACCTCTTCTATAATCCCATCGACCATATAGTCAGGGTAACCACGGTGTAAAAACATACTCCTTAAATGTAGACATTCAGCATGGAAATCCTTGTCTAATGTAATAATACGGGCTGCCCTGACTAATTGGCCCTGTACTATAGCCCGTTTCTGATGGAATGGGTGACAGCTGGAAAAGTGTAAAAATGAGTTGGAATAAGTGCTGTGAGTTTTTGAGTGACATGATCTTTGGACAATAAAATGTCAAGGTATGCTATGGTCTCCGTGTCAAATGTAAAAGTAAACTTCAAAAACTGAGTGGTTTTATTAAAGTAGTCGTCCACTGAGTCACTAATGGTCTTGTCACCATCCAGTAGGATAAAAATATCGTCCAAATAGCGAGTATAAAATATTAAATTTTCTCCAAATTCACAGTTGTTGAAGACAAAAAGATGTTCCCAGTGGGCCATGACCACATTAGCGACACTGGCACCACAAGGGGAGCTCATAGCAACCCCGACTTTTTGGACGTAAAATTTACTACCAAACATAAAATAGTTGTTGTCAAGAATTAAATCCAAAAGTTCATGAACAAGGTCCAACTCATTTCTAGTACTACCATGTATCCATAACATTTGGTCAACCCATTCCAAAGCTATATCATGTGAAATACATGTATAAAGGTCTTTGACATCGATAGTGAGAACATTGTATCTGACATCAAACTCTAACCTGTTGATTTTGTCTAGAAACATCCAAGAATCTTTACAAATTTGGTTAAATTTCACCAAATATTTCTGTAAAATAGCGTTCACTACTTTCGCACAAGGATAAGTAGGAGATCCCCTACTATCTACAAGAGGTCGCATAGGGGGTTAGTTAAATCCTTGTGGATTTTTGGTATACCAAAGAGACAAGGAAATCTAGGATACACTGTTGACATATAGTTGTAGGTGTTCTGGGTAATTCTTCCCTCTATGTACATCTCCTCAATAATATTCTTAATAATATTATAAGCACTGTTAGTTTCAGATCGTGAACTAGTTGAGTAAGAGGGACTATCCAAAAGATAGAACATCCTGTCAGCACTGTTAAACACTACTAACCCCCCTCCCTTGTCTGGTTTACAGATACGGATGTCTTGAAATTTAATGAATTCAGGACATTCCTTTTCTACTTTCGTGTTCGTACCAGAAATAAAATGATGTTGCCCTGCCTGAAACTTTTCATGGATGTCTAATTCACACATAAGTTTAAAAACCTGTAGTAATGGATGTAAAGGGGGGTTATAAACACTAGGAATCCTAAAGTTATTACTGTCAGTCATAATGTTACTACCAATCATTAAATTAAGGTTAAGTTTCCCAGTGAATAGTTTTAGGTCGATAATTGTTTTGACCAAGTCAAGTTTCTGAGCAGGAACATACGTGTGACCCTTAGAAAATAACTCGACTAGATCAGGTGTAATGTCAACCGAAGAGAATTATAAACCCTAAAGTCTCCATCAGCATTGTTAAGTATCACCAGTAAAGAGGTAGTCGAGTTGTTAACTTCCTCAGAGCCTCATTAACTACAACATTAAAAAACTCTTATTGCACAAGAAGGTACATCATTCTCAGGAGGTGTGACAAGGACATTTAAATCATACAAAATATTGGAAGAACAGTTTGTGTTAAACTGTTGGGACTCGAACTCGGGTCCTTGATTATCTGAACTTCTGCTTTTTTTTCTGATTGAAATGTCCTGTCTGCTGTTTTGGTCTTGTCCCTAAAAAATTAAGGTCAGTGAACCTCAATTTGTAATGGCCCAACCTGTTGTTATTCTGTGGAACCTCACTCCTTCTGGATTCAGTTTGTGGTGTGTTGTCCAAACAGGCGACAGAAGGAGTTGGAATATCTGGAACTTGATTGTTGTCGACATTGGACGATGGGACTCTGTTGCCGAATTGGGGGTGAACTGATCTAGTTGAACCGTGCCGGATCTGTTCTGAAGACAGCCTTGGGTACGCGGTCCCTTCCTTATAGGCTTTGATGTCCCTATCAAGTTTCTTAGTTTTATTGTTTTTAAGCTTGTTAAGATACTGTTCAATACTTGAGAAAATCCTACAGTACTCGTAGGTCTTGTGTAAAAACTGGACATTGTTTAAGAGTGACAACAGTGTTTTCCAGAGAGTAGGTGACCACCCTGTTGTAGTATATAAGAAAGCCAAGAACCTTAAGGCTTTTTTCGAACAACATCAAATTCGACGAGATAGGATAGTTGGCATGTATAAATGTCAAGCTTGTGATTACTGCCAACATGTCATCAAATCAAATAGATTCAAAGTCCACGATCTACAATATAAGTTGAATTTGAGAGTGAACTGTAACTCAAGAATGATAGTCTATCTAGCTCATTGCCAGTCCTGTTTAGCCTTCTACGTTGGTAAAACGGAGAGGAGGCTTCGAGACCATATTTACGAACACACTTACGCTATTAGAAAACACAAACTAGATAATGCCTTGGCTAAACATATCTCACTGTACCATGACCATAGTTTCATATTTATAGTGATAGACCAAGCAATTTAGAACCCTTGTGGTGGTCCGGTCCCACTAAACTTGAGGAACCCGAGTTGAGTTGGCAGATCAGGTTAAATGCATACAACGTGCCCGGTTTAAATGAGGGCTGTTCAATTAGTAGCATTCTTAAGCTTAAGAGTCTCACTAGATAATACATCTTAGTTACAGTAATTATAAACATGGTGTAAGTCAAGCTTGTTTAGCACTGTACTTTAATGTTACTTAAAAGTGTTGTTTTTAATGGTAATGTTTAAACGTCATAAATTTGAGAGTGGTTTTAGGATTACTATGAAAAGTGTTTATTTGTAATGTAAGTTAGTGCAGCGGTGTTTGTGAAAATTCTTTTAAGTGAATTTTCTCCTTTAAATGACTTGATTGATTCATTGAGTTGTTAATTGATTTGTACTTAAAGTGCTCTTGCATATGACTTCATTTGTCTGAAGAAGTTTGCATACTGTGACAAACGAAAAGCTCTTAATTTTATTAAAGAATTTGAATATTTTTGATTGAGTGCCGTTTTGTGGATTTTCGTCCCTGTTGTTGGATTTTACAGTTTGTTTCTTTGCCTGTTTCGAGTTTAGTTTATTGCTAATAACTTCAACAGCTTCTTCACAGAGACTATACAGTCTCTAGCTAGCCAACTCTCTCTCAATGGCTCCAATTCTAATGCAGCCATACCCAGTACCCAAACATACTTTACCTTCCAACCAGTTCCTACTCCAACTTATTCATGCCCTGCTTAAGAAACTAAAACCGACCATCCTGGCTGCCGCCCTCCTACCAGCAGACTATCTGCAAAAGGCTGCTGACATCATAGCATACCCCATCTCAATCTTGATCAACAGAGCTATATCTGAAGCTACTGTACCTACTATATGGAAAATCTCCCATGTCATACCTCTCCATAAAGGAGGCAGTTCCACTGAACTGTCAAACTTTAGACCCATAGCTATTCTGCCACCTCTAGCTAAAATTATGGTGGTGTGTGTACACACACAGCTCATGCACTACCTCACATGGAACAAGCTGTTGTCCAACTTTCAGCATGGCTTTAAGCCACACCACAGTACTACTCCTGCCCTGCTCTCTTTCTCTAACATCATTAACCACAACCACAGTAGTAACAAACTATCTTCAGCACTCTTTCTAGATCTATCCAAGGCTTTTTACATTGTTTTCCACAACATGCTTATAAATACCTTGAAGGCCTTCTCCTTAAACAACCTTGCACTCCAGTGGTTTCAATCCTACCTGCAAGGCAGACAACAGGCAGTCCTATGGCAGGACAAGCAATCATCTCACCTAGCCATCACATTAAGAGTCCCCCAGGGCTCAATACTAGGACCCCTTCTTTTCCCCATCTTTACCAATGCCCATCATTCAGTCATCCTAGATGCTACCTGCACTGAATATGCAGATGACTCCACCATGATTTGTTCTGACACTTTACTATCTACTTTATTCACATTAACACAAAATACCTTCAATACAGTGGAAAAATGGCTCTCCAATCAACATCTAATCCTAAACCCCAACAAAATTAAGCTGCTCCTCTTCTCCCCTACAAGCAGGACCCCCCCTGCCATCCTTCAACATAACCACTAACAATGGCACTTTCATCTCCCCAGAAGCCCAAACTAAACTACTGGATGTCATAGTTGATAACAACCTGAAGTGTGATGTGCATATCAATCAAACTATCAAAACCATTAATTAAAAACTTATCTCTCTTTACAGAATCAAACCTTTTCTTACCCCACTTGCTAGAACTGCAATTGCCCATTCCCATCTACTGTCAACTCTTCTCTATGCCTCACCTCTGTTCTCCAACTTAAACAAAACAGATCTTAATAAACTATCATCCTGCTATAACCACATTGCCAGCTTTGCTACTGGCACACCCTACCAGACACACCACTGTCACAACCTAAATCACCTAGGATGGCTTGAACTGCTAGTAGTGGCACATAAAGTCCTTTAGCCACCAGAAAATACACCTGCACTAAAAAATATTATCAGCCCCTACACCAGCACCTGGCCACTGCGATCAACCACTAGACTCCTAGGTCAAACATACAAATCCAACTACTCAGCTGGGGACTGTCTGTTTGCTAACTCTGCTGGAAAAACATGGAACAGACTCCCAGCTGACTTGACCCTAGAAACCCTCACTAACTCGATTCAAAAACAAACTCAAGAAATATGTCAAAACTCATTGGTTATGTCCTTGCACTAACCCCGACTACTGATCACTCTATTACTTAGGTGCCTTGCCTTCAACTACTTCTAACTTTTTTCTATCACACCATCTCAGGAAGGGTCAATTGTATAACTACTGCTCAATGTGTCTTAAATCTGAATGTAATGTTATGTTTTGCAAAGTGTTTTATAATAAGTTAGTACTATATGTGCTAAATGCTGGTATTGCTTATGACTGTAATCTGCTTGAAACTAGCATTTACTAAATGTTCATTGTGTATTATTATCCTGGAACTTTTCTCCCTGGGCCTCCACTGAAAATGGACATATATCCAGTCAGACTATCCTGGTCAACAAATGTAAAATAAATAACAATAATTATTTAAAGTATTCCAGAGCTACTTAGATTAATCTTTTGTTAGACACTGATATTTTAAGCTTATTACTCACCTTAAACTGCTGGAGATTTCATTTAGTTTTTGCCCTCTTCTCCCTGTGGGGGAGAGACCCATAAGTTCCTAGTTAATCCTGTTCTGGGTGCTCTCTACTCCATTCACCATGTCTGCTACATCCATCCCCACCTCCACCCCCTGATTATCTTGATTAGTCAGTCACCTCCTAGACTGTCATCTTTAAACCATCTCTCAACTACCTAACTCACATTTATTTTCCATCATGTAGCTGCTTTACCTTCCCTATCCCTCGGTTCATTGTGCATGTACAGCAAATAAGTAGAACAGTGCCACATGTATACTAGAGCTGATTTGCATTACTGTCTTATTATTATTACTGTTATATTATTACTGTTAACTGCTGAGTTATTTGAAGGTGCTGAACTGAAACTGCTGTTCAGAACTCCTACAGGCTTTGAGAGCTAGCTAATGTATTAACTGACAAACCGCTTGTTATTTCTGTCTTGGTTTATGAAGGTAGAGCTTAATCACTGTATATCTGCCAGGCATCATGTTAACTGTTTGCAAAGCTTATTCATGTCCTGACTGCATCTATAAGCATTCCTTTTGCATGCTACTGCTCTTACAAGATTTAGAAGCTGGACTTGACAACTGCTTTTATAGAAGGCTAAGTGAATACAGTTCATGTTGCTGTTAGTTCATACTGAATAACATAGCTGTAGAATTATTGTCTCAGAAAAGCCATACTTCCTTTGCTTTGTGCAATATATTCTGTGTGTATTCACTGCTGAATTGTACAGGTATTATCAGCTGACTTAGAGGCTGCATATTAATGCTCTTAGTCTGTGGTTTTAGCTGCATGTTAATGCTCTTAGTCTGTGGCTTTACAGAGCTGATAAACAATGTATGCAATATAACCAGTTTTACTCTCTATCTCTATACATTGCATGATCTCCACTTCACATTCTTGTAACATTTGCACTAATTCTGCCTTATTTAAGTTTATTTTTATTTTTCAGTTTGCACGGGTTTCTTTTCTGCGTCACTCCCTCCCAACCCAGGATTAACTGCATAAGACAAAATCTACTTTATCCACTGAAGCTGGCTATCTTAACTAAATAAAACCTCCAGGAATCAAGAACCTGACACTCTACAGCTTTTCTGTTGTAATTGGTGAATTACAACTTGTAAAGTTTTAAGGCTTAAAGGTGTATGCACAACATCAGTGAAGGGTTCCATCCAGCTGCCACTAGATTGGGCCATAATACCTTAAATCAGCCTTACACACACACACACACACACACACACACACACACACACACACACACACACACACACACACACATGCACAGAGTCTTCCAGTCCCAAGCATTTACTGATTAAATTAGTACATTTTTGCTTTTACTTTCAGCATTGTCTATGTACTAATCACAACTCTCTCTATAACTGCCCAACAACCCGGTTTGTGTGCTTTCAATGATCATTATTTAAATATTCCATAGCTATTTAGATTAATCTATTAATGCTGATATTTTAAGCTTATTACTCACCTTAAACTGATAGTTTTTCAGCTCTTCTCCCTGTGGGAGCCAGCCCACCCTGTTTGCTACACTCACTCCGCTCCCCACCCTCCCTCCATAACACCAACCTTATACCTAACCTGACTCCTCACACACCTCTCCTCCACCTATCCCATAACCCCCTAATTATTCCCCCAGCCATACTATACATCCTAACTACTCTACCTCCACACCCATTCTAAATAGGGCCATATAGTGCTTCATCCCCTAAACTATCACTGTCCTGCTCATATTCATTATGTATCTCACTGCAGACAACCACCATCATGTCCACCACTATTACAATAATATCACTTCTCTCACTTACACTCTCTCTCCTAACAGTAATCACAACTTTCCAGACACCCAACATACCTCCTACACACACCTGTACAACCACCACACATAACCCACATTTATCAAGTTACTCAGACATCCACCCAACTTATTCACAGCTAATACCTCTGTACTATCCAAAGTAAAAATTCTACTTCTCCCACCCCCATTATCACACTACCACCAGCAACTATACAATTTTTAATAAAAAAACTGATAAGTATAACCCACATCATTTGCCAAAGCATTACATCCCAGTGCGGTGATGTACAACCCCCCCACACACACACACACAGCCCCAGCAAACATAACAAATCTCTCATGCTATCAGCCATAAATCTCCAAAGCCTTAGAATCAAGACACCTGAACTCCAGGCGTGAATTTATCAAAACAACCCTGGTATTATAGTAGCTACCAAAACCTGTTTGAAATCATATCTTTTAAAAAGACACCAAATTTCTCCCCCCATGCTACTCATGCCTGAGAGCCGATTAACCCCACAAGAGAGGAGGAGTAGTAGCAATACTCTTCCCTAGCAAATATACATTAATTCCCTACTCAAAACCAACACCCAGCTTTTCCCCACCCGAAGCACTAATCTCTATATTAAAACTTAACGACCATAAAAACATTTGCATAATTGCTCTGTATATTCCTCCAGGAAGCAACATACTAATATTAGAAAACATACTTGCCTGGACTTCCCAAAACATAGATAATGAAACTATCATCCTAGGTGATGTAAACATTGATTGGCTAGACATTGCCCACAACAACCCCCTCAAAAAAACCTAAACTTTTACAACGTCTCCCAACTAATTGAAGACATCACCAGACCTCATAAAAATGACAATTGGAGCTCCACAATAGACTGGATGTTAGTGTCCCACCCTAACAATATCATCATTGCAGGCATACTACCTAATACCATTAGCGACCACCCCCCAGCATATATCCTATGCAAAACTACCTCAACACCAGTCCAACACCAATACAAATCAACCAGAAATTTGACTAAGTTCCAACCATCCATATTTAATGAAACTTTAGCTAAAGTAAATTGGGAACCCCTCAAATCCTTACCACTTAATGAGGCTGTTGAATTCTTAAATCAACATTCCTAGGCATCCTAAATAGGTAAGCACCCACCTGCCAAAAATTAATAAAACATAACCATGCAAGCTGGCTGTCAAAATCCACCAAATAAGTAATGTCCACAAGTGATAAAATCTGGACATCATGGCAGAAAAAGAAAGACCCCTCAACAATACTACAATACAAGCAACTCCATAACCAGACAAAACATCTAATAACCGGTGATAAAAAAGCCCACTACCTCCACCTACAAAGCCAACATAAAAATAATTCCTAAAAATTATGGTCCTCTATCAACCAACTATTAAACCCAGGCTCTCAAAGCAACCTATCCCCTGACCCACACAAAATCCCTACTGAACATGTCACCCTCTTCAGTTTCTACTTCATTGACACCATAGCTAACTTAACCACCACTTTTTTACAGTTAACAGCACCACCACCTAGACAGCTGATGACCAAGTCATCCCAGAAAACAATCCTACCCTCGATTCCAGCCTAAAATTCTCGCCCCATACCCACGACTACATTAAAAAAAAAACTTTTACTTAAACTAAAATGCTGTACTCTGGCACCTGACATTCTACCCCCACACTTCCTGCAGCTAGCTGCAAACTCTATAGCTTATCCCATCAGCATGCTCATTAACAGATCAATTAAAGAATCCCTTGTCCCAGAGATCTGGAAAAAAACATTCATTCTCCCCTTACACAAAGACAACACCAACACAGACACCACAAACTTTCGACCCATAGCAATTCTCACACCCCTTTCTAAAATGCTGGAAAAATGCAACCATGCCCAACTTCTCAATCACCTGCTTGAAAACCAAATTCTAACACCCACTCAGCATGGTTTCAGATCAGGACACAACACCAGTACTGTTCTCCTCTCCTTCTTTGATGCAGTTAACCAGGTGCAGGGTTCTGGCAAAATAATTGATTCTCTTTTCCACAACATCTCCAAAGTTTTTGATACCATTTCCCACACCATCCTCCTCTCCAAACTGTCCACCCTCCACATTTCTCCAGCTACCCTACAGTGGTTCAATAGCTATCTCTCCAATAGGCAACAATCTTACTCTTCCTTCCTCAGTACTTCCACAGGGGTACCCCAAGGCTCCATACTTGGTGCTGTCTTATTTAGCATTTTCATTAACAACTTTCACTCCACTCTCCCCACAGTGCTTAGAAAACCAGTATGCTGATGACTGCACAATAGTATGCACTGCAAATTCCAGCTCTGAACTCCAGCAAATTACTCAGAATGCCCTCACCTCTACTGAATCTTGGATGTTTAACAATCAACTTGCCCTAAATCCGAAAAAAAAAAACGAAACTAGTAATTTTTACCACTAAGAAACGTACTCCCCTAGATAAAAAAAACTCTTCACACTAAACAAGTCCCAGACAATACCACCATACACTAAATTACTAGGCATTATTATAGATGAAAACCTTAACTTTCACATACACATAAATAATGACATCAAAAAACACAGCAAAAGCTCGGTATGCTCTACTGGCACCAACACTTTCTTAGCCTGTCTACTAGACAAACCCTTGCAACAAACTTTGTATTACCCTGTCTCCTTTATGGTGCCCCTTTCCTCACTAATATCCAAAATGATACAAAATCCAAACTTGATATGTATTACAACAGAATAGCCAAATTTTCCACTAAGGCCAAATTCTCGTCCCACCACTGTAACTCACTGAAACTATTAGGTGGCTGGAACTCCTCCATCATCTTTCATTCTGCTAACTAACCACAGTGCACAAAATAATCTACAGACATACAGACTGTCCTGCTCTCTCAACTCTTCTTGCCAAATACCAACCCAGCAGGCAACTAAGATTTGAAAATCATCTACTCTTGAAAGTAGAAAAGCCCACCTTACCTGCTGGTCAACTGCTCTACTCATTCACCATCGCCAAACTATGGAACTCACTTCAAACTTCTGTAAGAAACAGACAGCACCACCACCTTCAAACAAATACTGAAAAATCATCTCAACTCTTCTTGTACCTGCTCTATAACCTAACCTCTTCCTTTTCCTTATATGATAACTAAACTCCTATGCTTTTTGCTATTAGTAACTGATGATATTTTCTCCATATTTATTATTTTTTTCATCATTTGTTGATACTGGTACAATAATGCTGATTAATATATCTGTCTGATTGAATTCATCTGGCAACCAACTAAATTCCTGCTTGTATGTATATATTCTCTATATATTACTGTAATCAAACCAACTAGATTCCTTCTTTTATGTATATATTCTGTATATATTACTGTAATCAAACCAGCTAAATTCCTGCTTTTATGTATATATTCTTGATATATTACTGTAATCACTATGTGTAACACTGTTACTACTTCTGTACCAATTAATGTTTATTTTTTTTCTGTATCTATGTTCTTGTCGGAGCTTTTTCCCCGGGCCTCCACTGAAAATTAGCTCTTTTAAGCTCAATGGACTTTCCTGCTAAACAAATGCAATAAAATAATAAAATAAATAAATAGTTTGTTTTTGTAAAGTTAGATTTTGCTTGCACTGAGGCTGTTTCTTGACACATGCGTAGTACTGTGTTGGTTATGTTGTTTTTGACCATTTGCTGTCCATATTACTGCAGTTGACAGTTTTTTTACTTAAAATGTTGTGCACCCATATGTGTATATGGATCTATATGACAACATCAACTTTTTGGAAAGTCAAATGTCATATGGTCAAGACCATATGTTCAACTTTCCAAAAAGTTGCAAACAACAAAATGGCAAAAATCTAAGTTTTTGCAAGGGGAAAGACCCCTGCATCCCTTTCACCCTTGTGTCTGCATAAATGATTTTGTCTTTTCGGAAAGTCAAACATATGCTCTCGATCATATGTTGTTGGGGTTTTTGAACATCTGATGAAGCGGAAAGTGTGTCCGTGAAAGCGCTTACGTTGTTCTTGTCTTTTTTGTCAATAAATGCAGCTTGATTTTATATTTTACGACTATTGAAGCAGTTATTGGATCTTTTTACTCGACAATATTTGGGACTGCTAGAGTTTACATCTATTGTCTTCGCTGCCTACGTTGGGACTTTTTTCATATTCTTGGGTGATTTATCTTTGTTTTACCATATATATATATATATATATATATATATATATATATATATATATATATTTATTTATTTCCAGTTTGATGACTGGGGAGGCCCACTGGGCTTAAAGAGCCCGTTTTCAGTGGAGGCCCGGGGAGAAAAGCTCCAATAATACATAGTACAAGCTCCATAATAGGATGTAGAATACATAGTGGAAACAGAAACAGAAAAACTAAGCAAATTTTACATACAAAATAGCAAAAACTAAACAAAAGTTAAACAGCAGTTTGGAGAAAGATGTAAAGCATATTTACATGTTTAGTGGTTGAGAACAGTAGTACAAGGTTAAATTAATACAGTGGTTTAAATCATCTGAGAATGATATAGAAGTAACATTAGCATAGATGCCATTTTGTTGTTTGCAACTTTTTGGAAAGTTGAACATATGGTCTTGACCATATGACATTTGACTTTCCAAAAAGCTGATGTTGTCATATAGATCCATATACACATATGGGTGCACAACATTTTAAGTAAAAAAAAACTGTCAACTGCAGTAATATGGACAGCAAATGGTCAAAAACAACATAACCAACACAGTACTATGCATGAATATTAGCATGAGTTAAATTAATACAGAGGTTTAAATCCTCTAAGAGTGGTATCGAGGTAGCATTAGGATGAAGGCAGTACATAGGGTTAATCATTAGTGTGTAAGGAAGAACAAACTTTGTGTGTTATAAAGTATTTATGTATTAAGCAGGTTAGGTAGGTGGAGTGCAATTGCATTTCCATTTTTGGGAGAGGTAAGAATGCAGCTAGGTTTTGAAGTGTTCAGAGTTCTCAGAAACTCTTAGAGATGGAGGGAGAGAATTCCATTTTTTGGCAACGGAAAAGGATAGAAAAAGCTGACCAGCGGGACGGTTTGGTTTATAAACAGAGATTAGATTTTGGTGGGTAGATCTTAGAGTTCTGTTTGGGGTGTATAATGTTAAGATGTTTGTTAGTGCTGGGCATATAGTTGGTTTGAAAATAAGCTTGTGAGTGGTGATGAATTGGAGGTAGTCAAGGTAGTTTGGGAGTTCTAGCCATTGCAGTTGGTGGAGAAATTTACAGTGGTGAATGGAGTATTTGGAAGTGATGGCGAACTTTGAGATTTTATTGTAACAGGATTCAAATTTAGAAGAAATGGAGGAAGATAGGTTGGTTAGTAGGGAGCACCATACATTAGTGAAGGTAGTAAGAAGGTAGTGGCGAGAGTCTTTCTTGTTGAGGGGGAGAGGAAGTGGGAGTTTCTGTACAGCATGCCAAGTTTCTGATGGGTTTTCTTTATATTTAGTTGAATATGGGTATCAAATTTTAGGTGTTCATCAATAGTAACTCCAAGAAGTTTAGCAAAAGGAACAACTTCTATAGTGGAGTTGGCAAGGCTTGTAATCTTGAAAGCGGTTTTGTCTAGGCATTCAAAGAGAGGTGATTTTGGAGCATCCAGTTCTCAGTAGTTGAGAAGGCAGTTTGAGTTTTTGTTTGGAGCTCAAGGAGGTTTGATGCAGAGCAAACTAAATTTGAGTCATCTGCATATTGTACTATCTTAGTGTTAGGAATGGCTGCATGGAAATCATTAATGAAGATATTGAAGAACATAGGGCCAAGAATGGATTCCTGGGGTACCCCGGTTGGGGTGGGAAGGAAGGCTGAGGTGCCAGTCTTCCATTTTACTGTCTGAGATCTGTCAGAGAGGTAGCTGCTGAACCAGGTAATGGTGTTTTATGAGAGGTTAAGATTGGAAAGGTGGTGAAGAAGGTGGGTATGGGAGACTGTTTCGAAAGCCTTGGAGAGGTCAAGGAGGACTGTAGATACAAGTTCTCCGGAGTCACGGGCATGGCTTATGATGTCTAGAAAACAGAGAAGAGCTGTTCTTGTGCTATGGCCAGGACGGAACCCATGTTGTGCTGAGGTGAGGAATTGTTTATATGTAATGAATGGCATGAGCTGGAGGTGGATGTATTTCTCAAGAATTTGTGAAATAGGAGAGAGAGTCGCTATGGGTCGGAAGTTGGAGATGTTATTATTTTTGCCTCCTTTATGGAGGGGTAGGATAAAGGCTGCATGCCACAGTTTGGGGACATATGATTCTTGTATGGATCTACTGATGAGTATGCTAATGGGGATGGTGATGCTGTCTGCTGCAATTCTTAAAAAGAGTGAGGGGATATTGTCAGGGGCATTGGAGCAAGGCTTAAGCTTAGAGAGAAGTTTTTTTTTATATATGAGGTGAGGATATTTGAGGTGGAATATGGGAGGTGAGTTTGGGGTGCAAGGTTGGGAAGAGGGTTTGATTTTGGGGGAGGTGTTGTTGTTAGTGAATTCTGCTATAAAGTTAGTAAATAAGGAGTTGAACAGAGTAGCTATTCCTGGGACAGATTTACTAGTGTCAGGGTAAGGGTTGTTTTTGGTGCCTGGGTTGAGAAGTGAGTTGATGGATTTCCAGAATTGTTTGAGGTTAGAGGAGTGGTTAGACTGAAGTTTGATATAGTATGCTTTTTTTGTCTTGTATGATACGTTTTTTTGGTTAAGTTGTGGAGTTGTTTATATTTAAGAAGGGTGTCAGGGTGCCTATTATGATGGTAGAGTTTCCAGGTCTTTTCCCTTTGTTGCATGAGTTTTTTGGTATCTTTACTAAGCCAATATATAGCTATATATATATATATATATATATATATATATATATATATATATATATATATATATAGATATATATATATATATATATAGATAGATATGCATACATGCATATATATATATATATATATATATATATATATATATAAAGAGAGAGAGAGCATGTATGAAAGAGCAAGAAAGAAACTAGCATAGCTGTGTTGTTAATATGAACTGTAAGTTAAGCAGGTAATTAACAGTGCAGCAGGAATTTAATGGAAATCAGCTGTAGACATAACTGCTTCATACCCATCACTTTGCTGTAATTTAAATTTTTGCATTCCTGAGTTCAAAGTAAGTCAAGAGGAGTCCCAGGGAGCAACAAGAGTAGTTGAAAAATATACCTGAAATGAGAAGTTTGGGTAATATACCTAAAGACACCAAGGGATAAAGGCTTTTTTTGTGCATTTTGAAAAATGTAATTTGGAATTACGGTGTTACTTGAAGTACATTATTTTGTTGATGAGAATAAGCTCTGTAAACAGTGTTTTGTTTTGGACCACTTAGCGATGGAGCACCTTATACTCAGTGAGAAATATCAAAAGACAGGATTGGTATGCTGAACTTTAGTTGTTTGTGATAATCCCTCACATTTTTCTAAACCTGTTTAACCCTGAAGAACTGTTAAGGGCGGCATTCTTTTGGACTGCAACATGCACCAAACATTCAAATAATCCGGCATAAAGTGCAGGTGCACACTTGATGGAATATTTGAATGTTCACCTTGCTTTTAGAGGGGGTTGTACTGTGTAGGGGTGACCATGATGGTTATGTAACTGTGGAATCAGTATTACTAAGTAAGGGGTATGGGGGGAGTGCAGGGGATGCTCTAGTTGATTTTATTAACTATTCATCATTACAGACGTATAACCTTCTTTATGTAATCTATCATTCTTTTCAGTTCTATTTATAGGGCTTAAGATAATGTGACAGCTATGGCTGGCATTTTGTGTTGCGGTATGCCAATCAGTATAATTCTGTGTTCAGACGTAGTTCCAGACTGCTAAATAGGGAACATCTATGAAACATGCTTAATCAGTAATAACTCACATGCCAGATGTTGATAATAAGCATTCCAAAGAGAAAAAAAAGGTTATGTCTCGAGTTAGTCAGTCCCACACTTCAAAACAAATCACAAAACCAGCAAAAGTAGACTGGAACACAGCTTCACTGTGTGCGTTAAAAATATTTAATCCAAACTTAAAACACTGCATAAAAAGAAAAAAAATATATATATAAAACAAGGTAAGCGCTTTCACATCTACAAACAGATGCATCATTAGACCATCGAGTAACTGCTACACAGAACTGATTTAAACATGCAGTTAAGCTGTATAGCCTATCAAGAATTACCTACTTTATATGATGACTGTTCAGTTAGGGATTTGGTGTATTTTGCTAGATGCAGGAAATGTCCAGCTTTTTATGTTGGGAAGACCAACTGGTCTCTCAGAGAAAGAATATGTCATCATGTCAGTGAGATCCATAGGGGGAGTAACTACAAATGTACTAGCTAAGCATATTAGCAGTACTGGTACAGATCCTGTCGTTGTCTTTCAGGTTATGTATTTGATGAGTTTTAGTAGACGTTTGGGTGATTTCAGGAATAAGACAGAGCATGTAGAAGTGCGTTGGATCATTACTTTGCAGTCTGTAAAGGCCGTGGTCTTAATGTGTATGTTTCTTTAAAACCTCATTTGGATTCCAGGAGTTTGCATAGGTAATTCTTCATAGGTTCATAGGTTCATACTAGGCTATCTGCCCTAGGGCATTTATAAGCCTACCCAGAGTGTGCGTGACTTTCGCCACCCCTTAGGTTGAAGAATACTATACCCAGTAGTTAGTTAGCTGTGCCTCTGTCTAGTAGTGATACAGAGATGAGCCCCAGGGTAAACCTACAATCTCCCATCCACTGGTCAAGATTACTCTTGAATAGAGCCAGTGAGGAGCTCTGCCTCATATGGACCGGGATTTTGTTCCACAGCATAGGGAGTCTCTGGGTGATGAATCTGTCCCTCCAGCACGTCCTATTTATATCCGTGTTGAGGTTTAAGTCTCTTGCTCTTGTGGATCTGGTGGATTTGGATTTTTTGAGGTGGAGCATGTCCATTAATTCCGGGTTGGACATGGCTTTGTATGTCAGGCACAGATCACCTCTGAGCAGACGGTATGAGACTGAATAGAGCTGGAGTTTCTTCAGTCGGGCAGCATATGACATGTTTTTGAGCCCCTTTATCCTTTTGGTGAGGAACTTTTGGGGTCTTTCCAATTGCTGCAGGTGTCGGGTAAGATACATTCTGAATGGGGCATTGTATTCAATCATTGGTCAAATAAGTGAAGAGTACAGGGGAACAATGACTTCCCTTGATCTGGATGTGAATCCCTTCATGATCAGGTGGGCAATGTAGAAGGTTTTCCTAACCACCTTGGCAACATGAGTGTCGAAAGAGAGGTTACTGTCTACTTGGGTCCCTAGGTCCCTGATTACCTCTTCTGTGCTTAATGGATTGCCACCTATGTGATAGTTTGGGGTTACCTTGTTTTTCACAAAGGGTATGACTATGCACTTTTTGGCGTTCAGCTTCAGGCCATGGCTCTGGCACCAGTTATCCATTTCTGTGAGACCTCTTTGGAGGATATCTGTGTCTGTTGGATTCTCGACTATGGCACCCAGTTTGCAGTCATCTGCAAACTTTGTCAGCCATAATCCTCCTATATTTGTCTGTACTTCTGAAAAATAGATGCCAAACAAGAGGGGGCCCAGGACTGAGCCCTGTGGGACACTGCTTGTGACCGGCTTGTAGTCTGACATGGCACCAGCAACTCTGACCCTGTGGGTTTTGTCCTTGAGCCAGTTTGCAACCCATCTTGTGACATATGGGATTACATTTAAGCTGGTGAGCTTTTCTATGATACCCGAGTGGGGTAATTGTGTCGAAAGCTTTAGCAAGGTCAAGGTAGGCTGTGTGAACTGCCTCACCCTCATCAATGGCCTTGGTGACTGTCTCAAAGAAGTCGACCAAGTTTAAGAGGCATGATCTGCCCTTTACAAAGCCGAATTGGGTAGGATCCAACGTCTGTAGGTCCCCAATGTCTTTATTTATGAGTTCCATTATGATCCTCTCCATAGCTTTGCAGACCAGGCTTGTTAAGCTTATGGGGCGGTAATTACCAGGGTCCATAGAGGCACCGCCTTTGTGGAGTGGGACCACAGTTGCCATACGCCACTCTTTGGGTACGTAACCCGTGGTAAGGCTGAGGTTAAAAAGTAGCCTTATGTGCGGGTTTAGTTCCTCCTTGAGTTCGTGTAGCACACAGCCGGGGACACCATCCAGTCCCATTGATGCTGTGTTTTTAGCTTTAGAGAGAGCAGCTCTCACCTGGGCATCGGAAATGTCTGGGAGGCTACACTCTGCCGGTATGGATATTTCTCCTTTTGGGGGGGAGGGAGGGGAGAAATTTGCACTGAACCTGTCTGCCAGTATGTTGGCAATGTCTTTGGGTTCAGTGATTTTTGTATCATTTTGGACTAATTCTGAGCATATCTGGGAGTTCCCACCCAGGTTTCTGACATAGCTAAAGAAGGCCTTGTGATTGTCTTTTGAGTCCTTGGCAATTTTTCTCTCAAAGTTGGCCTTGGAAGATTTAATGAGTGAGCATAGTTTTTTTACTAGTGTTGATTAGGGATGTCTTCCCTTTTAGGGATTTTGTTCTATCCTGTAATAGCTTTCTCCTTTTGTTGTAAAGTTTGTTTATGGCTGGGTTCCACCAGACTGGGCACTTGCCTTTGGTGGAAAGGGTCTTGATTTTATTCGGGATTGCTTGATCCATGCAATCCTGGAGGTGCTCGTAGAAGGCTTTTGTAAGGGATTCAGTAGCGTGGGTTGTGGTTTCCACTAGCTCGGGGGCCTTGAAGGATACCACACCCGTCTTAAGAAGTGTGAAGTTGGCTTTTGAGAAGTTTTTTACTGTGATTTTTTTTGTTGGGGGTGGGGGAGGGATGTGGATCTCCAGTGTGATTAGTTTATGGTCCGATCTCACCAATGAGGGGTATACTTCCGGTGTGGAGCATTTTGTCCCCATATTTGTGATGATCAGGTCTAGTATATTTTCCCCTCTTGTGGGAATGGTGACAAGCTGTTCCATAGCATTGTAGTTTATGAACTCTAGGAACCTTTGGGCTAGGGTGTTGGGGCTTGAGTAATGTTCCCAGTCTATGTTTGGGTAGTTGAAGTCACCCAGTATGATGGTATTTGGAGAGACATTTATACTCTCCAGTGTCTTCAGGAAGGCTGTGTGGGATTCCTAAGTTTGAGAGGGTGATCTGTAACATGCTACAAACTGTAGGGCAGTTTTGCCTATGGTTACTTGCACCTGGATGGTCTCAGATGCTTCATGCATTGCCACCAACCTGGAGGTGTGGGTATCCTTGATGAATATGGATACACCCCCTCCTTTTGTGGTATGGTCCGGGTTTTGGGGCCGGAATGCATGATATGAGGTAAAACCTGATAGTGCCGGGGTGCTCTCAGGAGCCTTGAACCAGGTTTCAGTCACCGCACAGACATCGATGTTCTCCATACTGAGGAGGGCTTCGAGGGTGTGCATCTTGAGATTTAGACTTCTGGCGTTGAGCAGCATTACCCTTAGTTTTTTTCCATTATTGTTTTCTAGGGTGGAAGGTTATACAGCTTAACTGCATGTTTAAATAAGTTCTGTGTAGTAGCTACTTAATGGTCTAATGATGCATCTGTTTGTAGATGTGAAAACACTTACTTTGTTTTATATTTATTTTTCTTTCTTTTTATATGATGTTTTAAGTTTGGATTAAATAATTTCTAACCCACAAAGTAAGGCTGTGTTCCAGTCTGCTTTTTTTGCTGTTTTTGTTGCTAATAAGCATACCATTTGATTTAGTATAAATATTTGTTGGTACGTCTCTGATTTCAAATAGTGTTGTTAACATTCAGTATCTTCACTAAATTTTGGCCATTTTTATGTATCCATTTAAAGTGTCTTCTCAGAATGAAAGCTGTTGTACATAAAACAATATTAGCACTGTTTGTCATTCCCTGCACATATTGAGATGTACCATGTGTATTGAGAAGCAGGTGGATCTTACAAGCTTATTTTTGCATTTAACTGTTGTGTTTCAGATGACAGATGTTAGAGTTTGGAAGTAACTTAAGCATTAAGATGTCAAATAACAAATACACAGTTCTAATAGTTTTACTGGTGATAAATATTGTGTTTTGATGTAACTGAAAATCCATTTTATATACATGTCATGTAAAACATAATTAATATAAATCATTGTATTTTCACTTTTTATAGTAAAGTACAAGGATTGTGCCCATTTTTTACCAAGAGTAGGACACCGGCCAATGCCACGCCTATGAGTAACAAAAGGTACGTTTTTTAAATTTGTTTGCTTGCTTGAGATAGACCTACTACAATGTTATCTCCTAATTATTTTGCTATAAACATACTGGGCTCAAGGAAATGAGTAATTTTATTCCCGGCTGTTCTTGTATTTCAAGAACATCTCTGATTGTATTTCATGGCTTTTCAAACTTTCTCTTAAAATTTATGATTTTATGCAGAGCAGTGTAGATGACAGTTAAAGTACGATTTCTGTGATGCTTATACGTTGTTAATCAAAATGCATGGCCATAATAATCTCAGTTTAGCTTAATTACAAAATGCAGATTAGAAAATAGAACCTTCGAAAAGAATTAAAAAGCTTGATTGGTGTAATTGTAACTCAGCCCAGGTTTTGATCCCTCAATGTGTCTTTGTCCCTAGAAATCTGTTGTTGCATTGATGACAAACTGGGTGGGACACACCTAAGACATAAACCATTATATTGTTTTCACAGTTAAAATGGTTTAAAACTCCAAAATTCCAGAAAGAAACAGTCTGTAGTTTGCTGCAGCTAGAGAGTGTATTTATAGCAACATGCCTAATGTATCATCAGCATATTTAATGCAGTGATGCAGTGAAATTGCTACTCACTTTGTTGGAATTGTCATTTTTGCAGTGCTCAGCCACATGACTTTGTGTCTAATGCATTGTTGCTTTACAGGTTTTGATGAGGCATTGAATCTCTGGGGTACTGAGTATAATCATCCTCTTGGTGTGCAGAGTTGCAAGCTGTAAGTCCTCTGCATTCATCACTTTTTTAAATGCTTCCCTGCCTTTCCACTAAGCGTATTGCACCCTTTTAGACTTATCTCTTTCCCTTCTTTAGGAACAAGAGCTGATCTTGGTAGACCATCATAACGACAACCATCAGGAGGTTTTGTATGATAACCTATATCCCTGGGGTAGTTGGAGTGTGACCTTCCATACAAACTCTCTGCAGGAGACTGAGCTCCATCAGGATATTATCTCATGGACAGTCAAGTGCTCGTCCACCATTCAAATGTTGCACTACATTCTCCCCATCTCAAAAGTGTAGTTGACCAAATTTGCTAATGACTGCAATTTGACCACTGTTGTCCACTTGTCCACTGATAGTAAACAGCTCCAGGTAGGGCTGGAATATTCTTATACCTGGTATGCTGAAAACTTTGTCAAGTTACATGTGAAAAAAAGTGCGGCACGGTAGTGTTTTTTGGAGGGGGGGCTGTTTCTAATTTATATGTTATAAACAGTAATCTCTTCAGACACATATGTTATGTAGACAACTCTTTCTCATTCGATCAACATGTTTATCCATAGTCAGGAACGTCATCTGTTTGGCCTTCTTCATTTTCAAGACAATACCTTCAAGATCCAAAGAAGCCATCCTACTCTTCTCTTATCAAGCCTGTCTAATAAATGCCCCCTTTGGTATGGTGAAATACAAGCATTTTAATCAACTGAAAAGTCTCCAGAGATTTAAAACCAAGAAAATGAATGGCTATAAATCCTTCAACTGTCTTATTAGATTAACATGACTGATCTCATACTGAGTAGTTTACTGCCTACTCTGAGGTGACCGATGCTTACTTTTTGAGTCATGAAAAACCCAGTCCATTTTGGCCTCTTATTTCTTTGCATTTCCAGTGGCTTTACAAATACCCACATTAGGGACCTAAATCTGCAGCACCAAATAAACAAGTCTCACTGGAGAGATGGCTTCCTAACTTAAGGTCTTCCTAAACTATACGTTACAATGACAGATCAAGCAAAGTACTACATTGGCTATCTTTAAGCCTCATCTTGATGACTAGTTGAGTAGACACAAATTTATAAAAGGTTCACCATGTATAGCCCTTCTGAGTTTAGGAGGGGAGCACTATTAAATGCTTACAATGGTGGCAAGAACTTTTATATTTGTATACTTAATGGTTTGTATGAATAGGCATCTTATGATCCCTGTGATTACTTGCCTAGTATTGTCCCAGTATTCCTATGGGAGACAGCATTCAGCACTATGCGAGACAGCATTCAGCAGACTAGATTGCCTTCTTCTGGGACTGCTATTTTATGCAAGGTGGCAAGAGCTAAGCACTCATCTCTGGACCAACTACTCTATGTAATGTCCCTTACCTGTACAAGACTTGGGATTGAGGAAAACCATGCTGCCTCATTCCTCTGGTCTGGGCCAAATGGCATAAGCCACTCCCACCTTCCACCAGCCACTCTCCCCTAGGGTGCCGTACTGATATATTAATTAATTTCATCCAGCCAACAGAAAGGTATGCATCCTTCTATGCCACAAAATTGAGCTAGCGTATATCATGATTTGAATTGCGAGCAGCTATACATACATGTTCTACACCACAAATGCATCTTGTGTCTAGGTCTGCAGTTTCTGGTTTCCATTTTTGCATCTTCTCCACAAACTCTTTGTCCAGAGAAAACACATGCTGGTAAAAATGTTATTCTTTCACTTTGAAGTTAATAGTAATATGATCTAAAGGCCACCTTAATTTGGTTTTGTGGTTTTTCATTATTTTCCACTTTGTCCTTCTTTCTTCTGGCAAGATGTTGAGAGCCGAAATAAATGTTATTCGTTTAGCTTTATCCCTGCAGTCTTTATCTTAGGTAGTCAGGCAGCATGTCTCACCCTGTGTTTATTATCTGGCTCTAGACTAATTGCAAACAGTGGATACTATTCCCCCTACAGTTTAAAAATTGGCTGCACCAACTGCCATTTGCAATTATAAAATTGAGAAAGAGGAGTGGTGGAGCTATGCAGTTGATGGTCATCTGTGGAACACAAAAGGGGGAGAAGACAGTAAAAATTTGACATTTTTAGACATCTTTTCATGGCTTCAACAATGCCATTTGAGGTCACCAATGGTACTTTGAGTCTAAATGTAAGGCTAAAGGGACTAATTTTGGTTATGTCCTCTGAACAAGAGTAGAACAATTTCAAGAAACTTGTTGGTCAGCACTATTCTTTCTGAGGTCAGTTCTCTTGAGGCAAGCTATAAAAGAGGGTCACTGTGCAGCGAAGTATAGGGAGGGTGTAGTCAGGATCAAACATTTTGTGGTCTGAAAGCTCTCTCTTTAATTATAAATAATGGCATAATACTTTCCTTTCCCAAGAAGAAGGATGCTGGTCTTCAGTTGCACTCCATCTCCCCTGATAGAAAAGTTGAAATGATAAACCAAATAACTTTGAAAAGCATTCTTAGGGGTTCTTGTCCTTACCTGTGTATGATGTTTATGTAAATAATCATCAGTTCTGTCTGCTATGTATTTACTAACCTATGCCCAAATTGTTCAGATGGTCTATTTATATTTTCTGAAATATAGTCTACAGTGGTAATTTTTCAGATCACTCTGGCCTCAACAAGCTTCTCTGCAATAAAAAAATTGAGGCTAGTAATGGTGCAGTCCATGGATCACCTCCTCCCCCATGAATCCTGAAAGGCTGTCTGTGCATCGGAAGGCTTCGTCCTGGCATTTTCTAATTATAAGAATTTCATATTATAAGTTATGGAAGAGCATTTTCAGTTCCTTTCTCCCCCAGGGTAGCAGTAGTACCCATCATTTTTATCACATTTCCTACCCCAGCAGTAGCAACCTCAAGGTTACGTCATTTTTAGGTCATCATTCTGTTTCAAACATGCAGGGGTAACTTTCATGAGAGAGAAATTGGACTGATTTCTTTCACAGGCAGAGTTTTTGGGAACATTCTTGGTTTCTATCCAGAAGTCATTATTCTTCAGATGGGATCCAGGAAATTATGACAGATGTCCTTCAAGGATGCATCTGCAGTCATAACATATCCCTTGAACAGGCCATAAAATCAAAGACATGCATTTTTTGTTAAGCATTTGTAGCATTAAAACATTTTTCTAGAAATTTTCCTATGTTTCCTGCAAAACATATTTTAATAAATAAATCTGATTCAAAACAAATCCTACTCCAAAATTATACTCGTACTGTGGTTGTACCTAATATCAGTCTCCAGTTTTCCAGACTGCCCAACACATTTCAAAATTTTATTCCCAATAGTTCTTTCCCCCTAACAAACTAAATTTCTCATTTGGCCCTCTCTCGACCCATCATTAAAGTTACATTTGTGTATGTTAAACATAAGAAAGACCTTTTCAACATAGAATATATTGTATTTTTATTCTGTTTTAATAAAAAAATCAGAAAATCAGTGCAGTTCAGTAAGTTGGGAAAATTCCATCCATCCTCTTAGCTCCACCTCTTAGTCCTAAGTTATGTCAACTGCCTCTGATAACATGAATAACATGCAATCTAAATATAACAGCCCTGCCATAAACCCTTTATAGAAAAAATTTACATTTCCAAAAAGCTGTCTAGCATTGTCTTAGCTAGTCCCCCAAAAGATATTTAAGTAGCTAACAAACATATCTAAATTATCCTCACCCATCACACTATATACCACATATATTATATCACCCTTCCTCAAGATGCTTTTGCCAGACAATAACATATCAACTATACATTATGATGCAAAATGTTTATGAGTACTGATCATTGTATGTCTATTTTACAGAGAAAATTTTGACAACATTGAAAAATAAAATATAACAACATCTGATAAGGATTGTGGGGTTGTCCCTACTCTGGGCCAGCAATCAAGGAAACTCAATACTTATCACCGACTCCAGTGAAGGACTGTCACTAAGAGTAAAGATGGATTCAGACAGTATTTTCAGATGCAGCATCCTGCACCAAGCACAATTACCCTTAAGAGCACACAGGGAGCATTCTACAGATCTGGGACTGGAGTTTCTTACTTTCGGCAGGCCCACACAAAACTCCACATTGACCTCCTGGGAGATCTGTGTCCCTCTTTCCCATAGCTGACACACAGACTTGAATATTTGGGTTTTACACACACATGCACAGCTGGGAAAAGCTGGCACAGATTTACTAGCTGTGCCCCTTTTTGCCCAGACTCAGAGGTAATTAGGCTGCTACCAGTCAACTATTTTAAGACTCTTAGAAAGGGTACACAGTTATACTGTGTGCAACTAATAATAATAATGGAATGTGACCAGAGCAGCAAGGCTTTCAGGAACAGCCACAGTGTCACCAGATTAAGCATAAGTACTCTGAAGATGATGCACACAGGTGGATTAGAGGGCCAGTCTGATGGAGATTGGAGACTGTAAAGTGGTGGCAGGGGAAAGTGTAGTTAAGCAGCATAGAATGGTGGTCTGTAGGATGATGTTGGTGATCAAGAAGAGGAGGAGGAGTGTGAAAGCAGTGCCGAGGATTAAATGGTGGAAGTTAAAAAAGGGTGATTGTGAAGGGGAGTTTAGGGAAGAGTTAAGACAGGCACTGGGAGGCAGTGGAGAGTTACAGAATAGCTGGGTAACTACAGCAGAACTAGTAAGGGAGACTGCTAGAAAGGTGCTTGGTGTGACATCTGGACAGAGGAAGGAAGACAAGAAGACCTGGTGGTGAATGAGGAAGTACAGGAGAGTATACAGAGGAAGAAGCTGGCGATGAAGAAGTGGGATTGCCAAAGAGATGAAGAAAGTAGACATGAGTATAAGGAGATGAGGCGCATGGCAAAGAGAGAGGTGGCGGAAGCTAAGGATAAGGCGTATGGAGAGCTGTATGAGAGATTGGATACTAAAGAGGGAGAAAAGGACCTGTACCGATTCGCTAGACAGAGGGACAGAGCTGGGAAAGATGTGCAGCAAGTAAGGGTGATAAAGGATAGTGAGGGAAAGGTACTCACAAGAGAGGAGAGTGTGTTGAGTAGATGGAAAGAGTATTTTGAGAGGCTGATGAATGAAGAGAATGAGAGAGAGAGAAGGCTGGATGATGTGGGGATAGTGAATCAGGAAGTGAAACAGATTAGCAAGGAGGAAGTAAGGACAGCTATGAAGAGGATGAAGAATGGAAAGGCTGTTGGCCCAGATGACATCCCAATGGAAGCATGGAGGTGCTTAGGAGAAATGGCAGTGGAATTTTTAACTAGATTGTTTAATGAAATTTTGGAAAGTCAGAGGATGCCTGAGGAGTGGAGAAAAAGTGTTTTGGTACCTATCTTTAAGAATAAGGGTGATGTGCAGAGCTGCAGTAACTACAGAGGGATTAAATTGATCAGTCACAGCTTGAAGTTATGGGAGAGAGTAGTAGAGGCTAGATTAAGAAGGGAGGTGATGATTAGTGATCAGCAGTATGGCTTCATGCCAGGAAAGAGCACTACAGATGCGATGTTTGCTCTGAGAATGTTATTGGAGAAATACAGAGAAAGTTGCATTGTGTCTTTGTAGACTTGGAGAAAGCATATGACAGGGTGCCTAGAGAAGAGTTGTGGTATTGTATGAGGAAGTCGGGAGTGGCAGAGAAGTATGTAAGAGTGGTACAGGATATGTACGAGGGTAGTGTGACAGTGGTGAGGACTGCAGTGGGAGTGACAGATCCGTTTAAGGTGGAGGTGAGATTACATCAAGGATCAGCTCTGAGTCCTTTCTTATTTGCAGTGGTGATGGACAGGTTGACAGATGAGATCAGACAGGAGGCCCCGTGGACTATGATGTTTTCAGATGACACTGTGATCTCTAGTGAGAGTAGGAATCAGGTTGAGGAGACTCTGGAGAGGTGGAGATATGCTCTAGAGAGCAGAGGAATGAAGGTTAGTAGGGCTAAGACAGAATATATGTGTGTAAATGAGAGGGAGGGTAGAGGATTGGTGAGGATGCAGGGAGTAGAGTTGGTAAAGGTGGACGAGTTTAAGTACTTGGGATCAACAGTTCAGAGTAATGGTGAATGTGGAAGCGAGGTGAAGAAGAGAGTACAGGCAGGTGGAAGGGGTGGAGGAGAGTGTCAGGAGTGATTTGTGACAGATGGGTACCAGTAAGACTGAAAGAGAAGGTCTACAAGACAGTAGTGAGACCAGCTATGTTATATGGGTTGGAGACAGTGGCATAGACAAAAAGGCAGGAGTCAGAGCTGGATGTGGCAGAGTTATAGATATTAAGATTTGCACTCGGTGTGGCTAGGATGGATAGGATTAGGAATCAGTATATTAGAGGGTCAGCTCATGTTGGACAGTTTGGATACAAAGCAAGAGAGACGAGATTGCGTTGGTTTAGACATGTGATGAGGAGGGATGATGGGTATATTGGGAAAAAGATGCTAAGGATGGAACTGCCAGGTAAGTGAAAAAGAGGAAGGCCTAAGATAAGTTTTATGGACATGGTGAGAGAGGACATGCAGGCGGTTGGTGTGACAGAGCAAGATGCAGAGGATAGGAAGAAATGGAAAGAGATGATTCGCTGTGGCGACCCCTAATGGGAAAAGCCGAAAGATGATGATTATGATGACTCTGAAGATGTTAAAAGTCTTCTCTAAAGAACCAGCCACAATAAAATGTGATAGAATATTTAATAATAAATAATAAAGCAGAAAACAAGAGAATACTAAATACAATAAACAGATTTCAACAACAGTGATTTCAAAACGAATACAGTTGGATAGCTTCTCACAGTTACAGAAAACAATAACTAAACTATTATCACTAGATGTCCCTGTCTAAAGAATTATGGTTTCCTAACTACTGTCTAAACCAAGGCAGGCTAATATGTGCTAAGTGTCTTACCACAGCAAAAGCCAGATGATATCTCTCTGTCTCTCTCAGATTGACAATCTCACTGAGTGACTGTGTGGATGTGTGAGATATAAATTCTGTCAGAGATCTTTCCTGTCAGATTCTAAAGTGCTGCTGCGGGGATTCCAAAGAGCTTAGCTGGTTAGAGGATGACATCACCTCTGGTCACATGACTCGGTCCAATGCACATACAGAGCTTTACTAAATCTGGGGCATACCACAACTTCAAACTTTACACCCTTCTAGATCAGTTACAGCAGTACAAATTAATATACATTTATACATTTTTAACACAGGTAACTTAAAAAAATATATGTATGTATGTATATATATATATATATATATATATATATATATATATTACCATCAGCAGCTGTATAAATCAGAGATAATCAAATGACAGAAACTTTTATTTTCCTCAAAACTCCAGCTGGCTGTGCTGGCATAGGTACATATGTGCTATCCTACTCTCCATGGCACAGATGACACTACCATATATCATCACCACCCCCCCCCATAAAAACCTAAGCTCTTATTTCAATTGATCCTGAAAAACTGCTGCTTAAGACAATTGGGCCTGTCTGGGAATACATCAACCCACACCTTGTCTTGAGATCTCATCTGAATTGGCATCCTCCTGTACAACAAATTATTTGCTGTAATCTGGACTGGCTAACTCAGGGGGTCCTCCCAAAGCCCCTTTAAGCTTTTGGAAAGCCTGCTCACCGGCTGGCTTCCATACTACCTTATCTCCCCCAGAGTCCTTCTGTCACCCACTGCAAATACTCAGCACAAGGGCCTCCCAGTCATGGTAAGTCTTCATCATGTTGACATGATACAGTTTATGTACCTGTCTCCTGTCTCACAGGTTTACCATGTAATTAACATCACTGACCTTCCTTACCACTTTGAAGGGTCCCTCCCAAGCTGCTTGCAGCATATTGCATCTGACAGGAATGAGCACCATAACCTTCTCTTCCACAGCATACTCTCAAGCTTGAGTAATCGTGTCATACCAGACCTTTTTCTGCTGTTGGGCTGCTGCCAGGTTCTCCTGGGCCAAGCCCATGAGCTCCCTAAGCCTTGTACTAACATTTAGGACATATGATACAACTGACTCCTTGTGAGATTCACACTCACCCTCCCACTCATCATGGATCAAATCTAAAGGCCCCCTCACCCTATGCCCATGCAGGAACTCAAAGGGTGAAAAATCTGTTGATTCCTGGGGTACCTCTCTGTATGCAAATAGCAGATGGGGCAAATATGTGCCCCACTCCCTCTTAAACTGGTCTGCAAATGCCAGTATTATAGTCTATATTGTAGAACTTAACCTACTCCACAAGACCATTAGTCTGGAGATGGTGGGGCTTAGTTTTAGGTGCTTCACCCCTCAGCTCTTCCATAGACAAGCCGGCAGGTCTGGCATGAAATTGGCACCTTGTCAGTCAGTATTTATGTTGGAAAACCTACCCTGCTAAAAATCTCCTACAGAGTATTTGGCACTTTCCATGCCTCAACATAGATCAGAGCCACTGCCTAAGTGTATCTCATAGCATAATCTACTACCACCAGGATATACGTCTTCCTTGTGGAACTTGGAATTCTCAGAGGCCCCAAAATATCCATAGCTACCCTCTGAAATGGCTCCTCAATCACAAGCAAAGGCATCAAAGGAGCCTAGACTTTGTCTCCTGCCTTGCCTACGTTTTGGCACTGCTCACAGGTACTGTAATACTCTGTTACATTGTATGCAATCCCAGGCCAATAAAAGTTCTGCATAATATGTCTCTTGGTACATTTTATACCCATATGACCTGCAAAAGGAATGTGATAGGCTATGGCTAGAGATGCCAGACTGTAGGCTCTAGGATCTACCAACTACCGTATTACCTCACACCCTAGCCCTCCCTCAGGGGTCCACCCTCTATACAGTAACCCTTTGTCATCTGCAAATGGAATGCCATGGGCTACGGCTAGAGGTGCCAGACAGTAGGCTCTGGGCTCTACCAACTGCCATATTACCTCACTGTATAGCCCTTCCTAAGTGGTCCACTCTCTGTAGAGTAATTTGTTCCAATATACAGTCTCCCCTTTTCCATGAGAATTAGGTGCCTCCTTAGCTACCTCTCCAAAGCCTCATGAAGTAGGATCCGAAAGCTGAGCCTGTCTCCATTTTAACTTTGTGACACTTTGCAGCTCCCTTTCCACCAGAAGCCTGGTCTCTTCTGACAGTGTTGTCACTGTCAGCCTGGGTACTACCACTCACCTCTGCCCTTGCAGTCACCCTGTCCATGGGAACATCAGAACCTACCAGCAGCTGTGGCTCACTTTCAGGCTCACTGCATAGATACCTCCCTGAAATATCTACCTCACTAGCCCCAGCTTCACATGTCGGATCTATATGGGTGTCCCCCAGGCTACCTGTCTCCAAGCTTGACTGCATTTAACTGCATGCACACAAGGTACTGCATTATCAAAATAATTCCCTATCAAGACACCTGCAGGGATATCTTCAAATTGATTCACTTCATAATCCCGAAATACTGCAATATTGAATTACAGTATCTCGAAACCATGAAGTTGAATACCCTAAACACCAAACATACATAAACCCAGCACCCAAAATCGCGAATCCACAAAATTCAAAAAAACACACATCACACTGTAGAAAACACATACATACACTAACGTACTTACCTACCAACACTTCCATACAACAAACATAACACACGCACACAACCAAACACATACACACACCTAGCCTTAGTACATGCAGGGGGGCAAGCCCCCCTGCACCCCCCACACCTCCCCTACTTTATATATAGATATATATATATATATATATATATATATATATATATATATATATATATATATATATATATATATATATATATACACTAACTCCGAGGTCACACAACACTCCATAGCACACACAAACCAGCAACGCACATTCCACCCCCCCCACAAACACACATCACATACACATGAACACCAGCACTCCCAACACTTAACACATTCTCACTGCACAACACCTACCCTAATCCACACCTCAAGCATCCCAACACACTCAAACACACACACAAACCCTTTCCAAAACCCTAAAAAAGTACACTTACCTAATTCGCTATCCGTATCACGGGTTCGACATTCTGCATTCGACATTATGGGTTTGCGATTTCCGTCTGTTCGACTTTACAGGCTTGAAATTTTAAAATTCAATATGTTAGTATTTTGAGCATGTAAAGTGTTCCCCTCAAACACACATACCTGCTTGCTCTCGTTTCCACACTCCCAGTAAAGGTGAACTCTGGCCAAAGGTATTTGGAATGCTGTCCCTCCCGAAGCCCTGATTTGTGTGGACTGCCCAAGCAAGTACCGCTCCTTTTTAACCAATGCAGGCTTCACAATGGTTATGTGAGAGGCTGCGTCTCTCTTATCAGTGGTCTGTATTCCATCTACTAAGATCAGATACAAACCCTGATGATAAGTTGGTTCCCCTGTTGTCTCCAGACAAATTACTACTGACAGGATATTATTCCCTCTTGCTGGCTCTTTTACCTATTGTTCCCCACCTTGCCTCAGCTGACACTTGTATGCTACATAGAGCCTCTGGTTACATTTAAATCATCTATCCTTGGGCCTTGGCTGTGTATCTGAACTAGTGCATTCCCCTGCTACTGGTGTACTCTGTTGTGATGGTTTAGGCTGTCAACTGTGGGTCCCCTATAACCATGTGCAGTGCTGGGTATCCCATTCTTCTGCAGTGATGCCCTACTTGCTATGAAGAGATCCCCTTTTCTCCCGAGCTCATCGGCAGAGTTACATTCCTGGTCTTCCAACCAGAATCTCATGTTCTCAGACAATGTGCTAAGGGCATGTTCCCTCACCAAAAGGTCTGCCAGCCCTTCAAAAGTGATAACCTGACACCCACTCACCCACCTATGAAAGTAAGTGCTTAACTTAGCAATATAATCACATATACTTTTATCTGCCTTGAATCTGTTAATTTAAGTATTCTAGTAAGCATTGTTTAACCTTAACATAGTTTAAGCAGTCAGTATCAGACAATTTAGAAACAGCAGTTACAGCTTTGGAGTAAGGGGGTCAGGAACCATACCCAGAACCCTCAACCATTATATTGTTTACATACCCTTTCAAATGCATGAGTAAAAGTATAAAATGATCACCCTCTGTAAACTGTGGAAGAAATTTACTGACCTTTGTTGCTTTTGGGTTCTCGTTATTCCCTTCCCCATTATGTCCATGACCCTGCCGAAGAGTCAGCATCTCCCTATCATGTTGCCATGGTTTCTCATTTTCTTCAGCCTCTGAATGCCGCAGTCCCTCTGCTGATTCCACCTCCATCTGTTTCTGCTGCCGCAGTCTCTCATTTTCTAATTCCATCTGCTTCTGCAGTCATTTGGACTCCAGTTCAAGTCTCTTTAACTCCAGATGGATTTTTAAGCCCTCTATGGAAAAGGTAAACTGTCCTATTTCTAAAGACTGCACATCCCCATCACCAGCCTGGCTGTCTTCCGGGTTGCTGGTCTCTGCTTCAGCTGTGACCAAAGCTGAAATAATTTCCTCTTTAGTCAGGTTGGCATGCACCAGTCCTTTGGCTTTGCACACTTTGGCTAATTGGTTCTTTGTCAGCTTACTGTAGTCCTCTGCTGACATCCTTGCCTGCTTTCCCTGACTAAACTAACTAACAAAAACAAATAAAACTGTTGTGGAAATCAAACTCTGTATGTTTATCTTGTGGGTGCTGAAAGTACACACACACTCACCTTCAGTGACAACTGCCCACCTGCTACTGAAGTTCAATTAAAATCCCAAACAGCTGCCTCCAATATGTGACATTGTCCCTACTCCAGGCCAGCAATCAAGGAGACTCAGTCCTCACTACTGACTCTGGTGAGGGACCATCACTAAGAGTAAAGATGGATTCACAGAGTATTTTCAGATGAAGCACCCTGCACCAAACACAAATTCTCTAAAGACCGCACATGGAGCACTCTCCATATTGGGGCTGGAGTTTCTTACTGTCTCCAGGCCCACACAAAGCTCCACACTGACCACCATGTACCTCTGTGTCCCTGTTCCCAGTAGGTGACACATACACTTGAATATTTGGTTTTACACACACACACACACACACACACACACACACACACACACACACACACACACACACACACACACACACACCTGGGAAAAGCTGACACAGATTTACTAGCTGTGCCCCTTTCTGCCCAGACTCAGAAGTAATTGGGCTGCCACCAGTAAACTATTTTAAGGCTCTTACAAAGGGTACTCAATTCTACTGTGTACAATTAATAATAATAATAATAATAATAATAATAATAATAATAATAATAATAATAATGGAGTGTGGCCAGAGCAGCAAGGCTTTCAGGAGTGGCCACAGTGTCACCAAATAAACATAAGTAATCTGAAGATATTAAAATTATTCTCTAAAGGACAAGGCACAATAAATGATGTTCAAATATTTAATAATAAGTAATAAAACAGAAAACAAGAAGATACTGAAAAACAGAAAACAAGAAGATACTGAATACAGTAAACAACAGAGTTTAACCAGAGAGATTTCAAAACTAATAAAGTTGGATAGTTTCTCACAGTTACAGAAAACAATACTAAAGTATTCTCATTGGATGTCCCTGTCTAACTAAAGAATTACTGTTTCCTGACTACTCACTAAAGCAAGGCAGGCTAGTAACTTTACAAATATATATATATATATATATATATATATATATATATATATATATATATATATATATATATATATATATATATATTTTTAACACCACCATATGTACAAATCAGAGAGATAATCAAATGACATAAACCTTTTTTTTTCACAAAACTGCAGCTGGCTGTGCTAGCATATGTACACATGCTCTGCCATCCCTCCCTGGCACAGGTGGCACTACCACATATCATCACAAAGATCTTAACTGCTTTGTGTTCTCTACAGTAGTTACATTTTTATTCCCATCTCCCACTTCAGTTCTAGATAAAATATTCATAATGTTAAAATTCTTGTGTAAAAAAGCAATATAACTATCCTACAACTGTAAAGCTAAAAATAATAATTAATACTATATCTGTACCATAAATGCAATTTCGAAATCATGTCATGAAGAATAAAAATAAGTACAGCTGAAGATATAACACCTAAAATAGAATTAAATAAAACAGTTGTTTTAATTACATTATCAATGCATCTCAGAGTTAATGATCTGTGGCTGGGATTTATAGACAAGTGGTGTGTGCATGTACAGTGCCAATTTCATGGGAGGTTGCTGAGTGAAGCACCAGAAAGTTGCAGCTGGCAGAGGAATGCATCTGAATGCCCAGCAGATGACAACATAAGAGAAGAAAGACAACACTAGCAGCAAGAGTAGAGCTATGGTACCATACAGCAAGCCGAGCACAAGAACAATGCACATGGGTGGTATGATGAACATTAGAGCTAATCAATGCCCCTCATGTGGAGTGCAATATCAGGAGGAGTCTGCCACAAGAAGGAGAGCTCAGATTTGAAAAACACCCAACAGCTAGACAAATGTGGGCGTGTACAACAAGGGTGCAGCTTTGTTCATCACAAAAGTGGAGATAAAATTGGGTAGGTAGGAAAATAGAACAGCAAGCATAACAAGAATAATCATAAAGCATGAATGATGGCTGGAATGAAAGTTTTTCTTTGGAGACAAGAGCTTTTTTTATAACTTTAATAAAAGAATTTTATGTAGGTAAGGTACAGAAGGATGAGTGTAGGTGGAATAGATGGTGAAGAGCAGGTGGCAGGAGCAGGAGCCGTTAGGCATTTATGGAGCAGAGATGCAGACGAGGATGATATACACATAAAAGATGCTGAGTACAACAGATGCACATGTACCTGTAAAGGCTGAACAACTGGTGATGTAGACGGTTAGTGAATGAATAAGAAATAGGAATGATATTTAAGGGAGGCATCACACTGGGAATGGAATGTGGGAGGCTCCTGGTATGAATGGGCACCAGGCCTGCCTAGTGAAATCCAAACCAAGGCATGACTGAAGTGACTTAAGTTATGGGATATTTGCTCCTCTGGATGCCTGCTGGGTGATATTTGTGTGTCACTTGAATCCAAAAGCATGTTAGAAATTGCCATGTTGCTGAGGTGGGTATCCAGTTGCTGATACCACCTTGGCAGTGACACATCTCTGCAATTCATTCTGGGATACCAGTAAAAACCCCTCTGATTCACCTTAAGGAGAGGGACCTTGACCTCACCCTCATGGAGAGCATCAGTGAGTCTTCCAGGTCACCTCCACCAGCAGAACCTTATCCTTCTGTGTGGCAGACATGGGGGGGGGCTGTAGTCTAGTGCCAGACATATCAGCAGGTGGAGACCAAGGTGAGTGCACCCCTTCCTACTCTTTATCAGCTGAGTCTGTAAAAGTATGATACAAAAACAAGCCATCACACAAACACACCCACACATGATACAAACACAATTGCAATTTTGCAATTGACTGTCACAAAACATCCACATTCTGTAGCACCCAACCAAGATTATGGGATACTGTTTACCATTAATGTACAACATTTTAGAAGAAGACAATGGTGCTTCTTCCTCAAAAATAATTCTGTACATCAGTGACTCACTCTACATCTCTGCCTCCCACTATTGGAGCAGGATACCATGGTGCCACTGTTCCACAGTATAAGTGACACCAGTGACATTGATCAGCACATATGTCAGCTTATACCAGGAGTCTACCTTCTTCAAAGGGCATTCATAGTTGCCCAACTGGAACTTATTAAAGTATCTGTGGAGAAAGAACAGGAAAATAATTCTGTCTCACTGGCAGACCATACAGGAGTCCTTATTTTAAATTCTCAGAGGTAGCCTTTACCATTTAATAGGGCTACGCATGGAACAATATCATGCATGGACAAGGATGCATATTTGTGAATCACATATTTCTCAACTAAGCAATATGCTGTGCTGCTAAATACATACATATGCTATAACCACAAGTACACATGTCACGTGTTGTGTTGACTATGATATGCATGGCTTGTTGTGATATGTATGGGTAGCGCACTATGTACAGACAGCAATTCACATACATTGGACCTATATGGCTTCATTAACATAACCACCTTGCTAAATGCTTGCTGCAACAACATAGACTCTTTGACATCTGTCTTCCACTTCTTTGTTGGTGGTTTGCCCTCTCTGCTGGATTTGTTTGCCACAATATCTCATTTGACTACCATACTGCTCCTTGGTGGACCCACAGAAAAGTCATGGCTTCAACAAGGAGTTGACCCACGCCCATTCATCTTCCTCAACACCACTTACAACCAGATAACTAAGATATAGAGGAACTGAGTATGATCTCTGCAGACAGAGTTAAGAGTGGAGTCCTTCCTGGTCAGTATTTCAACCATAGTTACAAACCCTGTGGTGGCTTTCAGGAAGTGTGAGGTGCATGTCTTGCTGTACATGTAACTTGGACTCTATCAAATTGGCTGTCTGAGTGTGTGTATTTCTATGTGTGCCTACCTGTTTCTGTTATTGTAATCAAGCCTAGAAAATGAAATAGTCCTGAGATTGTTTCCCAAATGAGGTTCCAGGGATATCTGTAGAGGCAGGAGTACTGAAGCAAAATCTGTGGAGTGGGGTTCTGTATGGCGGTAAATGCAGCTTTTAATTTACTCTATAAAGAGGGGTGAAGGCTTTGGTCATATGCATGTGCAAGCTACAGTGGAGGATGCATGCTTACTAGACAACATGATCTTGTCCTCAGGTGTACAGGTACTGGCATGGCACACTGACAGAGGCAACAACTAGAAAAAATTCACTAGCCAGAAAAATGAACTGCTACTGCAGGCTCTGCACATGTACGACAAGCACTTCATGGACAAAGGTTCTACAAACAAGCATGTCTTTAACCAGATTTTGCAAGAACTGGTACAGTGTGTGAATGCAGCTATAGGCCATAATTGGACAAGGTGCGCCATACAGTGTGGTTCCCTCTTAGCGCCAACTCCTTTCTATCACAGGCACAGTGTCCAGTCGCCCAGTACTTTAACCTCCCTGGACTGAGATCACCAGGTCCAACTCCAATTATAGTGATTCTCCTGTGAAACATGAGTGATTATGAAGTCACCACTGCTACCACAGAGACTTAATCTGATGTGCTGTGCCCCATTTGTCACCCAGGAGGTTATTTAAACTATGAGGTGTCACATGTAAGGAGTGGCTCTGCTGTGGGCCTGAGGTCAGGTGTACATCTCACACTCCACCCTCAGCAAACTCAACTCATCTGCCACCATTCCTCCAGCCTCATCAAGAACTGGATAGGTCAGCCAGCCCTGCCCTACACATCTCTCAGCCCCACCCTCCCAAGGAAAAGTAAGTAGACATAACCTTGTCATTCTTTCCCACTGCCTTTCAGGTCTTTCCATGCTGGGCCTACTACTTAGACCCCTGTCATCCAAGTCATGGTCAGGTATAATATTCCTTGCACAGAAAAAGGCATGGGAAGCTGTGGCAGATAAATCCAACACATAGGGTAAATCACCAAAAAAGAAGTGGCTAAGATCAAGGAATTGTTGATGTCAATTTCTGGCCTGGGAGACTGATTATTCATACCTGGAGGTAGTTTGGAAGTGGCACTAGGTCTACCAACAACCATATGTCAGTAAGAGAAGCATCAGGATAGTGATCAAAAATACAAAAAAGAAAGCTGAGGCAAGGCTCCAGTGTCCAAGTAAAAAGATAAACCAGTCTTCAGATGCAGTATAAAAAACAAGGTCTTTTTTAATGTCACACAAGCGCTTTCACATAATGCTTCTTCAGGTGTATGCTGAACATAGTAAACCACACCTTTTATATATACTTAACTTCATCACATGACACAAGAACACTTTAGCTTTAAAGCTATACTAAAAATATATGTATATACACAAATACATTATTATGTGAATTTCCTGGTATCAAATGCTTTTGACCTTAACACATATATAGACATTTCCACTTGAAAATAGTATCTACACAAACATGTAAAAACATATAAAAAACATTCCTCACTCATGAATGTGTACATAAAAATATATATCTAAAATAGCACATTTAATATGTTTATCTTCTTTATTAAAAACATAAATATATAGGCAACATACAAATATAAAACTACTACCCTCATACAAATATTTAAACTAATGTGCTCAACAGACCCAGTACTGCTATTATCTACATAGCCACCTTTTTTTCAAAATAGGCTTAATGGGCATACTATCATTCAGTCCATGTCCAAAGTTAGCTCTTAGCATGGCTATCCATCTAGCCTCTGCTTCTTCAGTTCTCTCTCTGATATCCCCACTTTTCATATTTTCATAAGTTCTTGCAACTATCATAAAATTAAAAGTATGTTGCTTACCAACTTTCGAAACATGTTTAGACAGGGCATTGTTCTCAGTTCTCTTACCTATATGGTATATGTGCTCCTTAATTCTTTCTTTTAGACTACGATCAGTTTTACCTATGTAGAAACTACTGTATAGACAACAGATAGCAAGATAGACCACGTGTGTAGTGGCACATGTCCCACCCACCCTGATGTCATAAACCTTCCCTGTATCCAGATGTTTAAAACTAAGGTCTCTATTAATGAATTGACATTGTTTACAATTGCCACATGGTCTGGTGCCAATTGATTTCCTTACTGTCACACTGTCATATCTGTTGCATAATCTCCTTTTAAGATTCTTTTGTATGAGGGTAGTAGTTTTATATTTGTATGTTGCCTATATATTTATGTTTTTAATAAAGAAGATAAACATATTAAATGTGCTATTTTAGATATATATTTTTATGTACACATTCATGAGTGAGGAATGTTTTATATGTTTTTACATGTTTGTGTAGGTACTATTTTCAAGTGGAAATGTCTATATATGTGTTAAGGTCAAAAGCATTTGATACCAGGAAATTCACATAATAATGTATTTGTGTATATACATATATTTTTAGTTAAAATATGACAGTATAGCTTTAAAGCTAAAGTGTTCTTGTGTCATGTGATGAAGTTAAGTATATATAAAAGGTGTGGTTTACTATGTTCAGCATACACCTGAAGAAGCATTATGTGAAAGCGCTTGTGTGACATTAAAGAAGACCTTGGTTTTTATACTGCAACTGAAGACTGGTTTATCTTTTTACTTGGACACTGGAGCCTTGCCTCAGCTTTCTTTTTTGTATTTTTGATTGCTTTAAGCTTCTCTGCAGAGGTATTTGGTTGTTATTGGGCATTTTCTGTTTGACTTTGTATTTCTCATCTAAGCCTAACACCACCAAAGTTTTGGCCAGTGATATGGAAGAAATTGAGCTTGATTATTCACCTGTATCCAATTCAGCAAATAGCATTTCTAATGCTCAACAACCTAACCAAAATGCTGAACTGTTTATTTCTAAAGTCACTGATAGAGTAAATCCTCTCTTGAATAGAAATTTAACTGTTGACTGTGATAATGAGTCGGATATTGACTTTTTAACACTTCGCACAGATTTGTTGACATTGGAAAAGAGTATGTCTAAATTAGCCAGGCTGCAGTATGAGAAATTCCATCTGCAAGTTTGCTTAGCCGAGAGCTTGATACCACGAGGCCTGAGAATATTAAAAATGCCGGCCCAGGCTGATCGGGACTCTATACTGGTTAGTGAATGGCAGAAATTAAACATAGCAACCAGCATGGGCTATATAAAATTGTTAATTAGTGCTGCTGAAAGAAAAGAACTGATCCTAGTAGCGGAGGTGAAGACCAACTACTCAGAACTGTGCATTAAATATGCTAGTGAAGTGTTTACAAGACTGTTATCAGAGACTGTTGATAATGTTAATACCTACAAGCGCAAACTTTTGCAAATTAAACTAAAAAAGTTAAAGAGAGATCGCCAGGACTTTGCTGTAGGCAATATCTTCACCTGGCCACGTGATACTATGCCCAATGACATTGGGCAACCCAGATCTGATGACGCATGCCGGAATGACGTCAACAGAGCAACCGTCGGTGGTGGCAGTGGCGTTCAGGTAGAACAACAGAAGGGAGTTAGTTTGAATACAGAGAGCAGGGTGAATGAGTCCTGTAGCATACAGGCAAATTCGCCATCAGCCAATTCCAGTGAAATTATGGGCACAAGGAGAAAGGTCATAGTGACCACCGTTGATGTATATAGGAGAGCCGATGATAAAGCGTGGACTCCCCTTCAAAGCTCGCAAACATCGACGCTGAAGGAAGCTGCAGTTCCAGCAAATTACGACCTAAATTTTCCGTTGCCTATGAGAGACAATTCTTTGAACCGGAGAGGTTCTCAGGGTCAGGGTTTTCAGCCCAGAGGCAGGAGCAACACACGTTACAAGAGAAAGTTCGAGGAGGTGAAGGACAACACCTACACCATAAAGAAGGCTTTTCAGCATGTAAGATATTGATAACTAATCTTTCTAAACATGTTTTGACAAATTCAGAAAATAATGTACTTTCAAAGGGTCTTTCTTTTATACCCACCAGTGATATGAGTATCACTGATATTTTTGATATTAAGATGTTCACAAGGAACCTGATGCTAAAGTATGTTTCAACAGAATGCAGTGAATGATAGCACTAATAATTCTTTTATTTTTAACAGACCCAGTACTTTTGCACCTAAACAAACAGCACTTATTAATGCATTTGAACAGATTGTAATAGATGATGTATATAAAACTTATAATGATAAAAAATATGTAAATAAGTGGCATAACCTCAGTAGAAGTGAATTTGAAGCTCTGCATGAACTTGAAAACAATGTTAATCTGGTCATCAGACCGGCAGATAAGGGTGGGCGTATAGTTGTTCTGGACACTGAGTTATATGATTCTTTGATGTATGAGATGTTGGATAACATAGATTTCTATCAGAAGATTAAATATTCTGAGGTTAAAGGAATGGTCACATCGGTTAATAACAGAGTCAGGCAACTAGAGCAAACACACCTTATCAGTAAAGAACTAAGTGATTATTTTATCAGTACTAAATACAATATCCCAAGCATAAAGGGTTTACCCAAGATCCATAAGAACCCTGAGAGGCCCCCCATGAGGCCTATAGTTTCAAGTGATGGGTGGTGTACGGAAGCATTGTCAATATACTTAGATAAAAAATTGAAATTAATAATGGAAAAATCGGAAGTCATTCTTAAAGATACGGAACTATTTTTCAATGACTTATTTAAGTTTATAGAACAAGGTAAAATAAGCCCTGATTTTGTACTGGTAACATTAGATGTTGTTTCATTATTTACTGTTATTCCCAATAAAATGGGATTAGAATTATTTAGGAAACTTATGAATAATGTTAATTTATTTAAACCTGATGAGATGGAAACATTGTATGAATTGATGAATATAGTGCTCAGCAACAATGTATTTCTTTTTAAAAATCAAGTCTATCATCAAAAGAATGGGGTAGCGATGGGGAGCTCGTGCTCCAATACTTATGCAAATGCCGTCATGTTGGCATGGGAGATGGAATTTATATTTAAGGGACACTATAGTGAAATGGTAGCATTCTATAGGAGGTTTGTCCATGATCTTTTTATTTTGTGGAGTGGAACAGTGACAGATCTATTAGCCTTCGTTGAATACATAAATAATACAACAAGTTTTTTGAAATTCACTCTAAATTATTCTCAAGATAGTGTGAATTTCTTAGATGTATTATTAGAGAAGGATAATCTTGGGATTATTAACACTAAACTTTATAGGAAAGAATGTCATGTTAACACTCTGTTATCAAGAGATAGTATGCACCCCAAATATGTGTTTAGAAATGTTGCTCAAAATCAATTTGATAGGGCCTCTAGGTTAAGTGCCAGGAATGATGAATTTGAGGAGCAGATTATTGAAACTTGTTATGACTTAGATGAGAGAAGATATGAGAGAAACATTATAGAAGATGGCTTCTTGAATGTACAACAAATGAGGGGAACAAGGGCTAGACCATATTTCTCAAATAAGCATCAACGAGTGATTAATGCAAGAGAAAATAAATTAAAGGTTAACATATCCTATTCAAGGGATGTTGGGAGATATACGAGTATTATTAATAATCATTGGAAGATTCTTATGACTGATCCCGTTATCAGAGATGTAGTAGGTTTAAGACCACAATTCACTTTTAAGAATAAAAAGAATCTTAAAAGGAGATTATGCAACAGATATGATAGTGTGACAGTAAGGAAATCAATTGGCACCAGACCATGTGGCAATTGTAAACAATGTCAATTCATTAATAGAGACCTTAGTTTTAAACATCCGGATACAGGGAAGGTTTATGACATCAGGGTGGGTGGGACATGTGCCACTACACACGTGGTCTATCTTGCTATCTGTTGTCTATATAGTAGTTTCTACATAGGTAAAACTGATCGTAGTCTAAAAGAAAGAATTAAGGAGCACATATACCATATAGGTAAGGGAACTGAGAACAATGCCCTGTCTAAACATGTTTCGAAAGTAGGTAAGCAACATACTTTTAAGTTTATGATAGTTGCAAGAACTTATGAAAATATGAAAAGTGGGGATATCAGAGAGAGAACTGAAGAAGCAGAGGCTAGATGGATAGCCATGCTAAGAGCTAACTTTGGACATGGACTGAATGATAGTATGCCCATTAAGCCTATTTTGAAAAAAAGGAGGCTACATAGATAATAGCAGTACTGGGTCTGTTGAGCACATTAGTTTAAATATTTGTATGAGGGTAGTAGTTTTATATTTGTATGTTGCCTATATCTTTATGTTTTTAATAAAGAAGATAAACATACTAAATGTGCTATTTTAGATATATATTTTTATGTACACATTCATGAGTGAGGAATGTTTTTTATATGTTTTTACATGTTTGTGTAGGTACTATTTTCAAGTGGAAATGTCTATATATGTGTTAAGGTCAAAAGCATTTGATACCAGGAAATTCACATAATAATGTATTTGTGTATATACATATATTTTTAGTTAAAATATGACAGTATAGCTTTAAAGCTAAAGTGTTCTTGTGTCATGTGATGAAGTTAAGTATATATAAAAGGTGTGGTTTACTATGTTCAGCATACACCTGAAGAAGCATTATGTGAAAGCGCTTGTGTGACATTAAAGAAGACCTTGGTTTTTATTCTGCAACTGAAGACTGGTTTATCTTTTTACTTGGACACTGGAGCCTTGCCTCAGCTTTCTTTTTTGTATTTTTGATTGCTTCAAGCTTCTCTGCAGAGGTATTTGGTTGTTATTGGGCATTTTTTGTTTAACTTTGTATTTATCAGGATAGTGATGTCCATTATAGCAGACTATACCAAATAACACCACATGTCTGAAGTCATGGCTCTCCCATGCAAGTGGTCCTGAGACATCATGTCACTGTCTGCAAAACTATAATTGAAGGGTAAACCCACAACCACCATCAAGAGGCCTGTCTACAAATATTCACTGAACACACAGTTTTGCCTGAGCAAGACAGATTTCAAGCACATTAGACAAGCTTCACCTGTATCTTCAGTCAATACAGATTCTGATGTGCACCACCTCTGAGGTAGGCACACCCACGATAGCAAAGAGATGCAGGAAGAATGGTGCCACCATGCTTCCAATACTGCTCTTGACATAAATGTGGCAGATGGAAGTAACCAGAGGATGTCCAGGTCAGTGATCAAGGCACAAATGGCTTCTATGCAGACCACTATGGAGATGGTGAGTAGCTTATAGAAAGACATATGCTAACTACACAGTCACTCACCCTGCTGGTCTAGGGGCATCCTAGTGTGATTAGCAGCTAAAGCATGTATTGGAGTTGGAATTGGATAGGAGAAAAAAGAAGAGGGTCTGGGCACACACTATTTGGTAGGCCCATTGGTGTGGACTAGAATGACGCTGAGGTGTTCTCTGTAAAGGGACAGGAATTTAGTTGTTGTGCCTGCTTTCCTGAACTTTTTTATTTTTTTGTAATTCACCTGACTAGTAAGTAGCATTAGCTCAGTTATGTTCATTTGAGCATGCCTTTGCTTTATATTTGTGGCCAAAAAACCCCTACACCAGAAAAACGCACTTAGAAAAGCAACTTTATATGTAGTCACCATTCTTTACTAAGAAATCACAACACTCACTGAGGGACAACATAAATATGCATGTTATAAAGTGGTGGAAGTTGTATTAAACAGTAAGAAACTGATGGTCAAGGAGTCACCACAGTCAATGAAAAAAAAGCTTAAAAATGCCAGTGTAAACCATCAAATGATGAAGATAAGTTAGACTGAATAAACTTTATATTTCAGTTATTTTAAAGGAAGATTATTTAGAGCTTCTTACTAAAACTAGTTGAGTGCAGTATTGACGGATGGCAAAGAATCATTGCTGGAAAGTTTCAGAAAGTAAAGAAGGACTATATAGCATTGCCAAAAAAAAAAAAAATATATATATATATATATATATATATATATATATATATATATATATATATATATAATTATTTCATTAAATGAAGTATAGAGGGAGTCAGCAGCAAGTTCAAGTGGGTAACCTACTACAGGACAAAGATTAAATACTTTAGCTTTAATAGTCTAAGGTTAATTGACAACAGTTTCTCTATAGGAAATTGCCACTAGGGAGTTGTGTCAGAAGTGATCACCTTTTGGTGGGAATTTCCCCATTCGTTGAGTTGTTGTAACTGTGGAGTTGGTATATAGTTGCTTGTAGCAACCTATCAGCTATATGTTGCAAGAATTAACTAATTCAGTGTATTTTTGTTAAAATTTGCTCTGTATTTTCATTTAGTATGTCATATTTGTAGAGCTTTTGTGGAACTTTTCTCCCCAGGCATCCACTGAAAATGGGTTTCTGACTCAGTGGACTTTCCCGGTTAACAAATGTCAATAACTAAATAAATATAAGTTTGGGACATGTGGGTGGTGCAGGGGGACTTGCCCATCTTCAAACAACTCTTAAAAATAGTGTTTTGACTTTTTTTTTCCTTCAGTGAATGCAGTTTGGGAATTCTGCTCTTGACTGCATTCGTTTTTATCCACTCGTAGTGGAAGTGTTCAGGAGTGTAGTATTGGTACAACAAATTGTACAGCTATGGACAACCCAGGTGTGATGGGAAGTGGATTTGACTACATTACAATTATAAAAAGATGGGACAATTGAAGAAACCAAAATCATGTCAAGTTCACTAACCAACCAGTCAAAATAGTAGATACAAAGTCAACAGTTCATTGTATCTATAGTTAATCATAAATTCCAAAATATGTTAAAGTAAACTTGTTACATTACAGAAAATTTAAATCCGTAAATTCTACAGACTTTCTGCAATGGGTCTGTTATACTTTGTCTATTGAAATGTTGTTTTTTTCCAGTGAAAGTTCATCAAACATATTTTTTTAACTTTTAACACTAGAAATGATATTATTACATGATCGTGATATTATGTGTCTTATACAGATTCTTTTATAATAACAAAAAACAATTCTATTAGCATCCTCCACCATATGAAGCTTGTCAAGCATCTTTCTTGCTGTCAAGTACAACAATCAACTAATGACAAATCATCTAAACTGTTTATACCAAAGATTTACAATAATTTTCCATGGTATATTGTGTAAGATTATATTTTCATCTAATAGTGTTAGTATTCAGTGGTTTCCCCTGAAGAGGACCAAACTAATTAGCAACATTAGAGAAACATTATTTTATAAGCTAAAGCCCAGCCTTGGGAAAAGTGATCAACAAATCTGTAGTATATGTGATAAAGGCATCTCAGCAGTTTAGAACATGATTCAGTACTACTTTATCTTCACAGTTTACTGTAGTGAGATAATTAAAAATCTGAATTATGTGACAGTCATTAAATGTAATATACCTGCACTCTAGAAGCTTTTATATGTGCATATATGACAAATGGATTGATATTTGTGTTCAGCTGATTAGAAGGATAGTGGCATTTGTCTAGATTCTAGTTAGACTGTTGGCACTATCCTTGGTGGCATCTGTCAAACTATATGATGAATAAAAAAAATAAATCCAGATACCACAAGATTGTCTAAGTGCATGGCTTATGCATACATGCAAAAGTGTTCATTTCTTGGCATTGGCACAATCCCACAATCACAGCGGACCAGAACTTAGACATACTGGATCAGATTTGTAGGAGAGCATGCCTGCTTGCAGATCCAGTGTATGATGTTAGAGGGCTCATGTGAAGCCTACAGAACTACAGGGGCTACTCAGAAGACTTGTCACCATAATGTTAAGTCAGCAGACATTGTAAGTACCACAACAGAATAAGAGCTTAAGGATGTTTCATGAGAACATTTTATATCCTGCATGGATTTAGTGCTGGGGACAGGACAGCAGCAGCTTCAAATTTGTAACTGTCCCTCAGAAACCAGGTCAGATGGCAAGTCTATCCATACGGTAGTAGCCTACGGTAGTGGATCCCTAGGTCTCTGCAAAAGGCTGCAGCTCTTGTCAGAAATTCTATTCGTCCCCCAAGCTAGGAATGCATGCAGAATTCTCTCCTTCCCACATCCTCCCACTACAAACACACACACACACACACACACACACACACACACACACACACACACACACACACACACACACAAAACCATGCACACACACACACAGATTTCTCAGACATCTTCAGCCATTTTCCTGGAAGATGCTGATATAGGAACAAAAGGCTATTGAATCATCTTTATCGCACAGAGAGAGGAGAACCCTATAGATTATATGATGTTAATTGTTTTGATGTAAGGTACTTACTACAAACACTGTAGCTGGTCTGATAGTGAGTATTTATTATAATTCTCATGGTAGCAGCATTGGATTGCAATTTTTATTTATTACATTTGCACAGTCTCTTCAAAACTGCCACTTATAATTAGCTACTTAAATTTTTATTCTGTAAATAATATGCATTTCTTTTCTTTTCAACAGAAGAGTAAAAACGTAAGTAAAGTTTTTTTTTTTAAGTTTCTTAAACTAGTAATTGGTCATTTAAATGTGTTGAACATCATTAATTTGTTCCTTTTTTCTTTCTTTTTTTTAATTTATAGCAACAACCCTGTTGCACTGGAAAAATTTGAGAACTACTATAAAAGTCAGCATGCTGATTCTAACTGTGGATTTGCACAGGACTTTGAGGTAATGAGTTTTGAATAGAATATATTTTATATTCCTGTTACATTAATAGGCAGTGTACTAATATACAGTTAAACTGAGTCACAAAATTATATGGTAGGCAAACAAAATTTCAGAGCCATTGTTGAGCAGATTAGACAAGTATGCATAATTAGGTTTTACAACTTTTGCATGTGTTAAAATCTATGGTAGTCACACAATTTTAATAAGTCAAAGTAACAGGTGTTCATGCAGTTGTATTAATGCATGTTTGTAAAATGCAACCTTCAATCATCAGTTTATAAGATAAGCATATTACACAAATATCCTTCATTCTAAAAATAAGAAGCACAATTCAGAAAATACTATTAATCTCTCTAGTGTCCATATGTCTCAGTTTACATATGATGTAGAAGAGCATTTTTTCTCCCCTAACATATGACATTTTATTTAACCACCATATCTACTAACAGATGTTTGTGCTGAGTACACGTATACAGGACATTATTCCCCTTGCTTGGAGCAATGGGATAGGACAAATAAACAAACACACATGATACTGTGACTAAAGAAGTAGTCCAAAATATACAACCAAAAAAAAAGTATGAAATACAAAAGGACTCCTTATGCAGTGGGATAGGAACCATTGGTTAACAACTTTTTAATATGAAGATGAAGTCCCAGACTAGAATAGTGACCATCACTAGTCTGAATAATGTCACTTGAGCACCATATTGGGGCATGTGTGATTGTGCCCCTTTTAAGTTCATTTCTTTGCAGATTTCTCTTTTTCTGTACTGACTGTCATCTAATTTCATTGTGTTAAATCAGCAGTTTACTGATTTCCTGATCAGCTCAGTTTTGGCACACCTTGATTGCATAAATCGGAGATTTTAACAACTAGATGAACAAAGAGATGATTTATCTGTTCAGTGTTGCCAACTTGTGGAGAGGCTTGAGTTTTTGATGCTACCACTTACATAAAATACAAATCAAAGGGTCATAGGAAGTTACTAGGTTATAGGCTGTTAGCCCTGAGGCTCTTACAGGCCTAGCCAAGAATTTAGCTCAAGTTCCAAAAAATCAGCACCTGATGCTCCTGTCCAGCAGGGACACAGGTGGAATCCCAGAGGTGTGTTTTCTGTTCCCCATCCAGTTATCCAGGTTGCACTTAAAAAGGGTTAATGAAATACTCTGCTTGAAGTGGAGAGGGAGTGTATTCTACAGAAAGGGGAGTCTCAGGGACACAAATCTGTCCTACCAACAAGTCCTGTTGATGTCACAGACCAGGTTGAGGTCAGGTGTGGGGATTACTGAATTGAAGCTTGACTTGCAGATATGCATCAATCCCATTAAGGCAGGGTCTGAGATTGCTTTGTATGCCAAAAGGAGGTCAGCTCAGTGGAGTCTGTATGAGACTGAGTAGAGGGGCAGGGCTTTTAGCCCATCTCTGTTGGACAGATGTTTGAGGCCCTGGATTCTCCTGGTGAGGAACCTCTTTGGTCCCTTCAGCTGCTGCATGTGTTTTGTGAGGCAAATGCCAAAAGGGCATTGAACTCAGTAATGGGTCTTGGAAGAATATAGGGATGTTATGACCTCCTTGTCCCTGGATGAGATACTCTTTCTAAGGAGGTGGGCCATGTAGAAAGCTTTCCATACAACAGAGGCAATATGGTGGTCAAAAGTCAGTTTGCTATTAGCCTTGGTGCCCAAGTCCCTCACAACTGATTGCATGCTTAGGACCTTGTTATTAATGTGATAAGTTGTGGAGACGTCACCCACCCCAAAGGGGATGGTGCATATTTTGGCATTCAGTTTGAGACCATGTTTCTGGCATTAGCCATTTGTTTGGGTGAGACCCTCTTGGAGGATGTCCATATCACTAGCGGAATTGATGACAGCACCCAGCTTGCAGTCATCTGTAAACTTGGTCAGCTATAGCCCACTGGTTTTGGCCTGCATCTCAGAAAAGTATATCCCAAACAGTAGATGCCCCAAAACCAATCCCAGGGGTACACTGCTCATTACGGGTCTACAGCTTGAGGTGGCTTCTCCTATTTTGACTAGCTAGGTTCTATCAGTGAGCCAGTTTGCTACACATCTAGTAACATACAGATTGATGCCTAGTTGAGAGAGTTTATCTGTTATACCCGAGTGGGGAATAGTATCGAAGGCTTTGACCAGGTCAAGGTAGGCTGTGTGACAGTCTCAATGAAATTGACCAAATTTAACAGGCATGACCTCCCCTTGACAAAGCCAAACTGTGTGGAACTGAGTGTTTGAAGGCTGCCAGTATCCTTATTAATGAGGTCCATGATAATCTGTTCCATGGCCTTGCAGATCAGACTAGTTAGGCTGATGGGTCTATAATTTCCTAGATTGTTGGACACTCCACCTTTGTACAAAGGATGACATTGGCTGTTCTCCACTCAGCTGGGATGAAGCTGGTACTCATGCTTTGATTGAATAGGGGGCCTAATGGTGCTGCAAGTTCCTGCCTGAGTTCATGTAGGATACAGCCTGGGATGTTATCGGGTCCCATGGAGGCTGTATTTTTTGCCTTTGAGAGGGCAGTGATGACTTGCTTCCTAGAGGTAAGGATAGAGGGGGCATATTCTGGGGATGTCCTGATTTACTGATGGGGGGACGGAGAAGTGAAGTTTTCACTGAAACTGTCTGCCAGCAGGTTGGCTATACCTATGGTGTTTGTTATATTGGTGTTTGTGTATGTGGTGTCCTTGACCATCAGTTCTGAGCAGATCTGAGTGCTTCCTTTGAGACTGTGGAGATATGTGAATAAGGCCTTATAATTTGTCTTTAGTAGATGTGGCCAGTTTGGACTCAAAGTTTGCTTTGGAGGATTTCACTAGTGCTCTTATTTGCTTGTTCAGGCTAAGGAAAGATTGCTTCCAATTAGGCACCTGCTCTTTTTTGGTCCTGAACAGCATTTTTTTTTCCTTTTATTATAGAGTTTATTTATTGTAGATATCCACCAGACAGGTTTACTCTTCCTTGAGGAGGATTTTGTCCTGTCAGGTATTCCTGATTTCATGCAGCTATATAAATGCTCATATCATACTTTGGTGTAGGTTTGGACATATATGCCAGTTCCTGTGGAGGGGGAAGGGGCTGTAAAGCTGTTTATACCTTCCCTCAACAGGTTATAATCAGCTTTGGAGAAGTTTTTTTGTTTGACCCTAGCTGGGGGAGGGGGGGAGGGTTGGGGGAGATGATGACTTCGAAAGTGACTGCTTTGTGGTTGGATCTTACTAGGGAAGATGACACTGTATTGAGGCTCCAGTGGTTACTCATGTTGGTTAATACCAAGTCTAAGATATTCTTGGATATAATCTTCCTGTTGGGAATAGTCAATGAGGATCTAAACATAGATCCATTTTTCAAAGAGATTTCATGACCTAGACTGTCCAGTATTTGAATATATGGCAGATAGAAGAAAAGGACAGATACTCCTACAGGTCTTACAGGTCTCAGGTAATGGCTCTTGGGATATCAAAGATGTCTCAGCAGATGGTAAATTCTTTTCATAACATGGTGGTGAGCATTCTGGAGTCCATGACATCTGTTCATTTTCACACATTTAAAACTGAGAGGTACAAGTAGCAGTATGATGGTGAACTCTGACCTTCAGCAAACAACACAGGATGTATATATCTGCAAATCCTCCAACATAACTAAAGACAGACTTTTGCTGGTAGCATATTTTCAGTTCTCTTTTTCAAAATGGCACATAAAATACAGAATTTGTATCTAGAGCTACATCTTCATATCAGTCTGCCAAGGTCTTTCAGGTCATGGTCCATTTGAATTGGTCATCCCTTCCTATGGCTAGGTGATGTTTTACTTGTTGCAATGGGCGACTTAGCTCAAATTTTCAAAGATCAGGACTCAGTTCTGATGGGAAACATCACTGTATTACCAATATGTCATTATGTTGGAAATATAAGCAGTATTTTGGACAGCAGACATTAATGACATTAGGACAACAGCCTCCAGCATCTGTTCAGCTTACTATAATGACTTTAGATTAATTAGACTAGTAATTGCTTGTTTCCTGGGTCCTCAGTCCATTGCTGTATGAAATAGTTCTTCCCTCCATGATTAGTGGGATTTATACTGTCCTTAAAGGAGGTTATAGGGACCATAGTTCTCAAGAAGCAGTCTTCAGATCTGTATGATCTTCAGGGCAACTGACCTATTTTCAGTGTTCTATTTCTGAATAATGTTATAAAGAAAATGTTATGCATATGGCGGTGCAGTGGTGCAGCAGTTAATGCTGTCGCCTCACAGCAAGAGGTTCTCCAGTTCGATTCTTGGCTGGGGTGCCTTCTGTATGGAGTTTGCATGTTCTCCCTGCGTTCGTGTTGGTTTCCTCCGGGTACTCCGGTTTCCTCCCACATTCTAAAAACATGGTTCTGAAGCATTTCTCCCCGGGCCTCTGCTGAAAACAGGATCTGTGGAACCTAGTTGGACTTTCCCGGTCAACAAATGTTAAATAAAAATAAATAAAATAAATAAATATATCTGGAGAACTACATATTAGTTTTTGACCTGCTGGCCCTTTTCAATCTAGATTCGGGCAATATCATTTGTTTTTGAAGAGAGATCAATATTTCCATTCCATTTTTGTCTTTGTTTGAAGTCTCTCTCACAGCTACAAACCTGCGAGTACTTTAGACTTGCTTCTAAAAGTGAGAAGTTTTGGGAAATAAATTCTTCATAAGCATATGTGTTGGACTGTGTTATGCTATAAAGGCATAATTAGCTGCCTTACTTTTCATGCCATACATGGTAGGAGCCTTTATTAGGCAAGCAGATTTAAGGTGTAATTGCGATGTTTAAGATGAAGCTGTGAACGTTTGTCTACTTTCCTTCTATGCATGGGGTTCTACAAATATCTAAAGTTATCACGATTCTTGCACTGCAGACTCAGTTCATTTCTTTTCTTGTGTCTCATATCTCCTCAGTTTTAATATAAACAGTTCACGGTTTGGATGAGGCTTTGGGCTCTAAAGGACCACAGGTAGCAGTGAGGGAATATTTCATTGTCTATGGAAAATCATCTGGTTAAAGTCACTTGGATTTGGCTGCAGACATTATTTCATTTATTTTCTCTTTTTACTGCTGTATTATCTATCTAAAGTTTCATTGGATGGCTGTCCAGTTTCTACAGCTAGTCCAAAACTTTTCAAAATTCTGCTACCAAGGTTCTGATCCTTATGAAATTGCAGATATTTTACATGTTCTGCAATTTTTTTAGCTTATTTTCTCACCTGCAGTGGCTCTTGCAAATGCTACCTTCTGTATGTTTCACCTTGATGGCCACCACTCACTAGTGGCTTGATGATCCTAATACCAACAACCAAGCTGCCATCTGTTTTTATGCCCCTCCTCCAAAGAATATTGGAGGCATGTGCAACTGTCTCTGCCCCTCCTTCCCCAAGAATGAATCCAGTCATCCTCCTTGTCAGTATCATCAAATGCTTGAGTCACTAGTCAAACTCAAGTTTCTAGGATTGTAGTCAGGGCCTTATTCCTGTATGCTATCAATGCTGCAATGTTTTACAGAGTCTGGCCTTGCTGCTTTGCATGGCAGATCCATCAGATGTCTGTACTGTTAAAGCATTTATCACTACATTATCTGCCCTTCTTCATTTATATCACCCACATTTTTGAAGTTATTACTTTCGCGATTTAGGAAGTGTGATAGTTTCCACTGCTTTGAAAGTGAAAGTCAAGTTTGTTGCAAATTACATTTTTATTTATTTTTTTATTATTTTTCAGTTTGCACATTATTTTAAATATCTGCACTTTAATAACCATAAACGTTTTACTGAAAATATTGCCACTGAGAATGCACAAAGTTTTTATACTGTGGTGACTATTGAAGTGATTTTAGTATATAAATGCAGTCAGTACAGTAAATAAGGCACTGCAGTAGTAAAGACTGAATTCTTCCCCACCCCTAGATTTAAAATTAAATATATATATCTGACATTAACAACTTCCTACAAGGTATTATGTTCATGTTACACACAGCAGTAAGATGCATTTTATTGTATAATTGTTTTTAATAATTGTTGTCAATATGAATTCTATTTAATTTACTCTGTGAAAAGAAATAAGTTGTCAGTGAAAATGCTCTGCAGTACATATATTTCATCAAAACATTGTAGGAAGGAAGGAGGAAGAAATTTATATCCAGCCTTGCCTATCCTAGTCTGGTATGCATCATATGAATGTACATTATAGGCTGTTCAATGTATGGAATAGTATTTACTGCCTGCATATCATCTTTTAACTAGCACACTTCATCCTGTGTTGCAGAATAAATGTTTATTATCATACAATAGTTTCCTACTTGTGAAAGTCACTGTATACTAATGCTCCTGTCTATTATACAGTTGTTTTAAAACAGAACGGTACTTAACATCTGACTCCCTATCATAAGTCCCAGACCCATACATGCAGTTCCCAAACTATGAAAATAAAGTACAATTTGGAAATGTGAAACTTGCAATAGTGTCATTAAAGTACCCTGCATCCCACCAAGCCCATGCCATGTACATATACTGTCATCAATATCTCTATTCCTTGGAGTAAAAGAACTACTCTTAAGAATCCATAGTCTGGGGTATAGTATATATTTTGCCCGATCCATACCTTTAGTCTCTCTGTTCTGCTTGCAGATGCAGTATTCATACTTTCAATAGAGGATTTATATGTTGCACCATGGGTGATAAGTGTCCATTTACTGATAATCATTTTTTTTTCTAAGTAGAGCTAATAAAACTTGAGAGGATTCAGTTCTACGGATGTGTTATGTGCTGGAAGTCAATCTCTTAACTATTAGTTTGTTTTTATTAATGATGTAGTTTAGACTCCAAATAAATGAGGTAATGTTTAACTGTAGAATCATATTTGTACTAATTCACACAGCCACTATTTGAAAAAGTCTTGTTTTCCACTTAATAATTGTACTGGGTATTTAAGTTATCCCATGCATGCAGTGAACCTTGCTCTGTTGTCAAGAAAAAATACTATAAATGAACATTTGTGAGTGCCAGATGTTTGTTTGTTACACCAAAATACTGAAAAGTACTAAAATATTTTCAATTCTTATTTTAAACTCTTAAAAATTGCTTAAGTTATAAGGCTGTGTTTATCAGTCACATGGAGGCTCTAGACTTTGTTTGGTTTGGGCACTTTCCTTTAAAAGTAAAAAAATAAAAATACAACTGGCACAGCTAAGAACATGTATTTTCTAAAATATTTTTAGATATAAATAAGTAGAACTATTTATATGTATTATGATATAGGGAAATATTGCCAGCCCAGCTATCTGGAATTTTGTAAATAATTGTATGTCATTTGTGAATTTTGATATGATTTATACAAAACTGTATATGTACTGAGCTAAGATGTATCCAGTTTGTACCCTGCTGGAACATAAAAGATTAACCTGCAAAACTTGAGAATAGTTGAGGCTAAGTTACTTTATAGCTGAGCCATGAACAAAATATGTTATCTCTCAGTTTCAGTTCAGTAGCAGACACAATGTCTAGTGTTAGAAATGTTTGTATTATCTTGAAAGAGAAATAATTACTAGATTTCAACTGTAAAAGCATTTTATTGTTTTACAACTTCCAAGATCTGCAAACATTGGGGAGATATGTATTTTAACACAGAGATGTTGAATTCTGTTAGTTTCTGTTTTAGCGTGGGAACTGAAGTCGGGTGACAAAAAGTGATGTCATCCAACCTAACCCAGCAATGATATTAATTTAAGAACTATCTTACAGAGAGACTGTGCATTTTGTATTTTGTCTTAGACCTAGCAAGAACATCCATCATCTTCATCTGTACTTGCCTTGCTGTAAGTAAGGTTTAGCGCATAGTATCTCTTTTAGATATAGATAGGAATATAGTAAATATTAGTTTAGATGTTTTCTGTGTTTATTTGAGACTGTCCTGCAATGTTGTTTTAAAATATTTCCTGTAATTTTGAACACTGAAGTTACTGTGTTGATTGACTGAGTATTGTCTTGTTCTTGTATTATTTATTATTAATTATGTTTAAACCTATCTTTGTGGCTGATATTTGTGAGACATATTTAAGCTCTTGGTGTACTTGCATATGTATCTGGTGACACTGTACATGCCAGTCCTAAATAGCCTTGCATGTCTTGGGCAAACTACCATTTGGATAATAGTAACCTTACAGAGTAGGAATGGACACCCTTTGTAATGGCCTTATAGTAGCTGATAAGTAGGGGCTGGTGGCAGTGAAAACTACCTAATAGTCTGGGCAGAAGAGGGCATAGCTAGTAAACCTGTGCCAGCCTTCCCTCAGGTGTGTGTGTGTGTGTGTGTGTGTGTGTGTGTGTGTGTGTGTGTGTGTGTGTGTGTGTGTGTGTGTGTGTGTGTGTGTGTGTGTCAGCTACTTGGGCAGGGGCACAAAGCACTGGTTGGACAGAGAGGATGCTGGAGGTCTTGGCTTGGCCTCTCAGATGAGATCTTAACCCTATAGCTGTCCCAGTGCGGAATCCTTTTGGAGATCTGGAGAAAGGGGGAAAAAACCATCCCCATACTGAAGGTGATCTCTGTGTACTCTTAAGGGAAATTGCAGTTTACTGTGTGTGTGTACTTGTCATCCTCCCAGTGTGTACATCCCCTAGCTGTTGCCATTGTTGAGGATTGAGGTTCCTTGATTACTGTGCCAGTGCAGGGGTGTCGCATATTAATTGGTTGGTGGTGATGAAATAGCCACAGCACATGTTAACTGGTTAGCAGTGGTGAGATAGCCACATCAAATATTAATTGGCTTGCAGTGGTGTGGATATTGAATTCCTGTAGCCTGTGTACAGTAGTCACTGAAGGTATTTGTACTCTTAATCAGCCATGCAGTGAATATTCAGAGTTTCACATCACAATTGTTTTATTTATTTTTTGTTAGCTTAGTTAGTCAGTGAGAGCAGGTCAGCAGAGGAGTATGACAAGCTGACAAAGACCCAGTTGGCTGAGATGTGCCAGGCTAAAGGACTGGTGCATGCCAACTTGACTAAGGCAGAAATGATTGTAGCTTTGGGCACAGCTGCATTGCAGACCAGTGATCGGGAGGACAGCCAGGCCGGCCATGAAGATGTACAACTGTCAGAAAATGGACAGTTCAACCTTTCCACAGAGGACTTAAAAATCCGTCTGGAGTTAGAGACTTGAGCTGGAGGCCAAGAATTTGGAAATAGAAGCAGCAGAGAGACTGAGACGTCTAGTGGTTGAGGAAAATGAGAAACTGTGACATCTAGAGGCTGAGGAGAAGGAGAGGCAGAGGCAACATGAAAAGGAGATGCTGACTCTTTGCCAGAGTCATAGAGGTAATGGGGAAGGGAGTAACTGAACCCCAGAAGCAACAAAGGTCAGTAAATTTCTTCCACAATTTACAGAGGGGGATACTTTTGATAGTTTCATTTATATGGTTGAGAGGGTATATGTACACAGTATAACGCTGACCAATGGCTCTGGGTATAGTTCCTGACCCCCTTACTCCATGGTAAAGCTGTAACTGCTACTTCTGAATTGTCTGATACTGATTGCCTAAATTATAATATTGTAAAAAAATGTATTTTAGAATGCTTTAAGTTAACACCTGAACCTTATAGAAAAAAGTTTCATGAGCATAGACTCAAGGCAGATGAAAGTGTGTGTGAGTATATTGCTGAACTAAGCACTTATTTTCATAGGTGGGTGAGTGGATGTCGGGTCACCACTTTTGAAGAGCTGGCAGACATTTTGGTGAGGGGAACAAGCCCTTAGCACTTTGCTTGAGGACATGAGAATCTGGTTAGCAGATAGACAATGCAATACTGCAGTTGAGTTGGGGAAGAAGGGACACATATACCTAGCAAGCAGAGCATCACTGCACAGGAAATGAACACCCAGTGCTGCTCATGGGTCTAAGGGAACCCAGACTGCCCCAACAGAGTCTGCCAGTAGCAGGGGAAGCCACTAGTCCAAGTACATGTCCAGGACCAAGGGTTAAATGTTTTAAATGCAACCAGTGTGGCCAAGTAGCATATAGATGTCCTTGGAGGTAAGGTGGGGAACAAAAGGTGGGAGAGCCAGTCAGTGGGAATGACAAAATGCCAGCAGTAAGTTGTCTCGAGACAAAAAGGGTACCAAACTACCACAAGAGTTTATATCCTATCTTAGTGGATGGGAAAGAGACCACTAAGTGAGAGACAGCCTCTGACCTAACCATTGTGAAACCTGCAATGGTTACATAGTAGGTCTACTTGCTTGGGCAGTCTACTCCAGTCAGTGCTTTAGGAGGGGCTCCATTCCAGATACCTTTGACTAGGGTTCACCTTGACTGGGAGGGTGGAAAAGGAAACAAGCAAGTAGGTGTGTTTGAGGATATCTCTGCAGATGTCCTGATAGGGAATGAGTTTGACAATGCAGTACCCTGTGTGCATGCAGGTACATGCAGTCAGGTTTGGAGACAAGCATGTAGGTCTGGTAGCCTGGAAGAGACCCAGACAGACCAAACACTTGCAGCCAGGACTGCTGAGGTGGTTACTTCAGGGAGGGAGCTACCCTGTATCTGTGAGGCTGAAGAAGAGCCACAGCTGCTTGTGGGTACTTATGTTCCCTTGGACAGAGTGACTGCAGGGGCAGAGGTGAGTAGTAGTAGTACCCAGACTGACAGCGAGGCACTGCTGACAGACAATACAAGACTTCCTGTGGAAGGGGAGCTGTGAAGGATTACAAGGAGAGAGTTGAGACAGGCTCAGCTCTCAAACCCTACACTACAAAGCCTGAGGGAGGTAGCTAGTGAGGCACCTGATTCTCAAGGGAAGGGGAAATCTGTATACTAGGACAAAGGGTTACTGTATAGAAAGTGGACCCCTAAGGGAAGGCTAGAGGGTGAAAGAATACAGCAGTTGATAGTGCCCAGAACCTACCATCTGGCACTTCTAGCCATAGCCCATGATATTCTCTTTGCAGGTAATTGGGGCATAAAACATACAGAGATATGTATTATGCAGATCCTTTATTGGCCTTGGATTTCCAGAAATGTAACAGGGTGCTGCAGGACCTGTGAGAAGTGCCAAAAACAGGCAAGGCAGGAGACAAGGTGAAACCCCCTTTGATGCCTTTACCAGTGATTGAGGAGCCATCTCAGAGGGTAGCTGTGGATATTGTGGGGCCTCTGAGTACCCCATGTTCTACAGGGAAAAAATATATCCTAGTGGTAGTAGATTATGCTACGAGATACCCTGAGGTGGTGTTTCTGTCCTCTACTGAGGCAGAAAAGGTGGCAAATGCTTTGTTAGAGATTTTCAGCAGGGTAGGTTTCCCAAAAAAAATATTGACTGACAGAGGTGCCAGTTTCACGTCAGACCTGTTGGTTTGTCTGTGGAAGTACTGTGGGGTGAAGCACTTAAAGATCACCCCCTACCATCCCTAGACTAATGGTCTTGTTGAGAGGTTAAACTCTATCTTCAAGACAATGCTACAGGTATTTGCAGAACAGTTTAAGAAGGGGTGGGACAAATATTTGCCCCATCTGTTGTTTGCTTACAGAAAGGTTCCCCAGGAATCCACTGGTATTTCACCCTTTGAGTTTCTGTATTGGCATTGGGTGAGGGGACCTTTAGATTTGATTCAAAATGAGTGGGAGGGTGAGTGTGAATCTCACAAGGAGTGTGTTGTGGCATATGTTCTAAACCTCAGGACAAGGCTCGGGGAACTCATGTGCTTGGCCCAGGAGAACCTGGCAGAAGCCCAACAGCAGAATAAGCTCTGGTATGCCAGGAATGGTCAAGCTAGAGAGTATGCTGTAGAGCAGCAGGTAAAGGTAAATGTTCTCATTCCTGTCAGAAACAGCAAGCTGCAGGCAGCTTGGGAGAGACCCTACAAGGTAGTAAGGGAGGTCAGTAATCTTAACTACATAGTAGAACTGCTAGGCTGGAAGCAGGGGCATAAATTTTACCATGTTAACATGATGAAACCATACCATGATAGGGAAGCCCTCATGCTGAGTATTTGCAGTGGATGGCAGGAGGAGTCTGAGAGAGATGGCTGGTCCCTGATCTCTTCAGTGAAGCTCAGACTGACACTTCAGTGTAAGGGTTAGCAATGTCCTAGCAGCTATCCCCTACCCAGGTTTGAGAAATCCGGGCAGTGTTACAGGAGTTTGGGGACATGTTCACTGGGAAACCACAGTGCACCCACCTGGTGCAGCACCATGTGCATACAGGACCCCAAAGGCCTATTAAGCAGGCCCCTTATATGATGCCTGAGAGATACAGGAAATGCTAGAACAAGGGGTAATTCAGGAATCCAGCAGTGGTGCTGTTACCAAAGAAGGATGGCAGCACCAGGTTCTTTGTGGACTACAGGAACTTAAATAGTCATGCAGAGTCAGATGCTTACCCCATGTCTAGGACAAATGAAGCCCTTATAGCAGATGCATGGGGTTAATTATCTTACCATTATTGATCTTACCAAGGGTTACTGGCAGGTGCCCTTGACTCCCAGTGCTAGAGAGAGGTCAGCCTTTGTAACGCCTTTTGGCTTGTATGAGTTCACAAAGATGCCCTTTGGGATGAAAGGTGCCCTGTGACTTTCCAGCTCCAAGCAGGAGCAGGAGATTTTGACCTAGCCATTCCTAGAAAGAGCACCTTCAGCATATCAGGGAGGTGCTGGGCAGACTACAGAGGGCAGGGTTGACCATTAAGCCCAGCGAATATCAAATGGGTATGGCAGAGGTATTCTATCTGGGACATAGAGTGGAGAATGGTAAGATCAGGCCAGAACCTGCCAAGGTGGAAGCCATTCATGTATAGCCTGCCCCTGTTACCAAAAAGCAGGTGAGGGCATTCTTAAGGATAGCAGGGTACTACAGAACGTTTGTCCCCAATTATAGTACCATAGCTGCTCTTCTGCCATACCTAACAGGATAAAAACATGCCAGATAAGGTTGTGTGGACCCCAGCATGTGAGCAGGCATTCCAGAAGCTTAATGGAGCTGTGGGAGGACCCTGTGTGTTGGCCACTCCAGATTACAGCAAATAATTTGTTGTGCAGGTGGATTCTTCAAACCATGGGGTGGGAGCTGTACTTGGCCAGGTTTCCTCCGAGGAAGAAGGGCACCCAGTGGAATGTCTCAGTTATAGGCTCCAACCCAGGGAGGAATGCTATGCAACTGTAGAAAAGGAATGCCTAGCCATAGTGTGGGCACTGCAGAAACTTCATCCTTCTCTGTATGGAAGGAAATTCACTGTAGTTACAGACCACAATCCCTTAACATGGCTACATCGAGCCAGCCAGCAAAATGCCAAGTTACTAAAGTGGTGCCTAGGGTTGCAAGCATATGATATGACAGTGCAGCAACACAGTGGGGTTAGCAATGCCAATGCAGATGGGCTCTCAAGACAGAGAATGGGGTAAGGTGTTCCCAGATAGGCTCAACCCTCTCAAGCAACATTTCTCAAGGGTCACTTGAAAAACTAGGTTGCGTTTTCGGGGGGGGGGGTAATGTGATATAGGAAAATATTGTCAGCTCTGCTATCTGGAATGTTGTAAATAATTCTGTCATTTGTGAACATTCATAATATTTATGCAGAACTGTATGTTATGTACTGAGCTAAGATGTATCCACAGTGAACCCTGCTGAGATATAAAAGATTAACCTACAAAACTTAAGAATAGTTTAGGTTAAATTACTTTATAGCTGGGCCATAAACAAAAGATGTTATCTCTCACTTTCAGGTCAGTAGCAGTTGCTATGTCTAGAGCTAGAAGTTTTTGTATTGTCTTGAAAGAGAAGTCATTACTAGGTTTCAAATGTAAGTGTTTTATTGTTTTACGACTTCCAAGATCTGCAAACATCTGAGAGATATGTATTTTTAACACAGAGATGTTAAAGTCTGTTAGTTTCTGTTTTAGCCAGGGAACTGAAGTCAGGTCACAAAAAGTTATGTCTTCCAAGCTAACCAAGCAGCAAAATGTGATATTAATTTAAGAACTCTCTCAGAGAGAGACTGTGCATTTTGTATTTTATCTTGGACCTAGCAAGAATATCCATCATCATCATCATGTACACTTGCCTTGTTGTAAGTAAGATTTAGGGCATAGTATCTCTTTTAGATATAGATATGAATATAGTAAAGATTAGTTTAGATGTTTTCTGTATTTATTTGAGACTGTCCTGCAATGTTATTTTAAAATATTTCCTGTGATTTTGAACTCTGAAGTTACTGTGTTGATTGATCGAGTAGTGTCTTGTTCTTTTATTATTTATTATTAAATATGTTTCAACCTATGTTTGTGGCTAATATTTGTGAGATACATTTAAGCTCTTAGAGTACTTGCATATGTATTTGAGGACACTGTACAGACCAGTCCTAAATAGCCTTGCAAGTTTTGGTCAAACTACTATTTGGATAGTAGTAACCTTACACAGTAAAATTGGACACCCTTTGTAAGGGCTGTATAGTAGCTGATAAGCAATCATGTAATTCAGATTGTACGCAGTTAAATCAAACTGGATAGAGATCCAGAGTAGGGTTAACAAGCTCTGGACTGGAGAAGAAGCTGCTCTTGCAGCATAAGAAGGTAAACCAGAGTATGTTGGTAGAGTGGTCTGCAGTCAGATAGTCAAGTGGAGTGTGAGTAATGCCACTTTGTTTTTTAATTTTTATTCTTTTAAAACTTTAAAATACAACCGAGGATAAGTTTCTTTATTTCACAGATAAATACTGATAGATTAGGTACCCACTTGCTGTCCTTGATATGACTGTTGTTAACAGGGGATAACATGGCAGTATTTGGGTTCAGCATGAAACTAGAACTGGAATAAGTGGACATGTGAGTGTTTTTTTTTTTTTTCTTGCACAGGTCCCACTTTCCGGCAATTATTCAATTGGTTTATAGAGGGATAGGTTCATAGATAGTTGTACAAAAGCTGCATCGTTGTTTTGTTCAAGATTATTGAATGCTATCACTGCATGCAGAGAAACGTTAAATCATACACATTTGTATATATTCAGGTTCAATAACTCTGTCTAGATTATTTTCTGCCACTAGAAAGTTCTGATTTCCATATCCTATAGTTTTGCTTCTTTATGTGCTAATTCTGTTAATTTTACTTGTAAATCTCTCAAACCTCCATTAAAAATCACCATTTTTTGAAAGAAATGCTAGCACTGTATGGCATACTTTTTGTACATTATTAATACTTGTACTGTGATTTTGATAAATATTTGAGTCACAGCTTTGTAACTCTAGAAATGTGTACAGTACTTCTGTGAAAAATAGATGTAGATGTTACAAACATATGTTACTAAACAAATGTGTATTTTTTTTACTTTAGGATCTTAGGCCTGTTGGAATCGATCAGTTTAAACGTGCAGCTGAACATCCTGAAAATAAACAGAAAAATCGATATGCTAATGTCTTACCATGTAAGCTATTTCTGTTTATTTACACTGAAATTGTTTATGAATTTAACTAACGTATTTCAGATACTTTTATTTGTATCACGTAATGTATGCATTATATTTATAGTGATTTACTATTGATGTCTGAAGCTATACATAATCTATTGTTTTTGTTTGCTTATATAACCAAGTGGATCAGTACTAGGAGACCCACCTGCTTGGTATAGTACTGTCTGGGCTAGTTTATGTCACCTGTTCATTGTTATACTGTGTTATTTAGTCAGACACCTTTGACTAAAATGCGTAGTGGCGAAAAAAAAAAAAAATAAAGAAGCTTGTTTTTCATTACTGTAGAATTGTTTAAAGATCATTCTCCCACAAATTCACAGCCCTCATCTGTTTACTTTGTTACCTTGAGACAGCTGCTTAAGCAGAACAAGGCTTTGAAAGCCATTTCTTCCATTTAGAGTATGTTTCATGGATAACAAAAGCTGCAGAAGTAAAATAAAAACTTCAAAAAGTGACATTAACTGGAGAATTCCTCTTAATTAAAAGTAGATGGACAGGTAGTGACATAATACTTCAACAGATTGGTCTTTCTGTTCAGCTGCTCTACGAAGCTTATTTAAAACACATTTTTGCATTTAAAGCTGGCATTTTGCTCTATTTTTGGTTTCACTAACTTACTGACTCACTTTAAACATAGTGGCCTCATATTTGGGTAAAAAAATTAGGAAGATATGTACTGAAGGTTGGTGTTTAGCCCTATATCAGTAAAAAATCGTAACTGGTTACAATAAAGTTGCAGTTAAATAGAGTTTGTGGTCTTTTGAACTGTGGGATATACAGTGCATGATTCCGTGATTTGAAGGAGCATTAAGATGCTGTGTTGCTCCTTGAATTGAATGTAGGTGAAGTGCAAAATGGGTTTACAGAATTAAGGAACCAGGGTGTTTATATAAAACAGAAACTGATAATCCTGGAGCATAAGTCTAGATGGTCTAATTTGCTATTACGCAGAGAATTTAAAGGCGAGAAAGAGACTGCCTGTCTTGACTTCGCAGACAGTAAAATGACACAAGGGACAGATATTTCTAAGAGATCATTGGGAATATGGAATGAATGTAGTCTGCCATCTTTGATATCAGACTGACTTTATGTTTAATGAAGACTGCTTTTGGTGTAGTGTAGGACTCAGTCTGAAAGAAAATCAGGTTGTGTCATGGTTATGACTAGGTGAAAGGATGACAGCTGAAAGAAGTATGGCAATGGTTTATGATAATTTTCTTCAGAGATCACTGCACAGAGCAGAGTACAGCTTTGTGAAGGTGTAAAGACATCTCTACAGTATGCATTCAATATATGTTATTAATTTCAGTGTTCCTAAGAGGATGTAACTGTTTATTTCTGCTTATCTGGTTTGAGTTGCTCTGAAAGCATTGCCTCCATCACTGAATAATGCCATGAAGGAATTATTGGTGGTGCAACCAGAAAAGGGTAATGGCCGTCTTGAAAATTTTGAACTGGGGAAGGACTGGGAGAAAAAGGATGAGAAAGAGGAAGAGGGTGAATATATTTGGTAAGCTGTCAAAAGTGACTTGGAAAACAGACGTGTTAGACTTCGGTGGATGCTTCATGAAGGATGGAAGCAAGTGTATAATCTACTTTGCTGACATCTCTTAGAATAACAGGGCAAGACTCAAGATTTATTTGATTGCATGGATAACAAAATTGAACTACTTCTATGGAACAGTTGAAAATTCTGCCACTCATGAGTCTGTGCAGAAAATGTAGCATTTGTTTTAGGACACTGGCAGTCTTATTGAGTTTTGGTTGACTCTTGCTTTGCTTTTAATTTAGTCCAAGGTAAAGAAGTACTCAAAACAGCTGTGGTTGTTTGCATACTGATAAATATTCAGAGATGTGATAATAGTTATGTGATCAAATATATTAAATAGATATGAATGGAACTTAAATAATGGTTCTTTTTCAGGTTCCTAAAGTCTTGCTTAGACCACCCCAAAGCTCTTTATATTATTCAGTACTGGTACAGTCTAATAGTGACACTCACTGAGTAGATTTTCCTCACCTACGTAAGAAAACATTTCTGATCATTCACCTAGTAGTTCAGAGTGGTATAAAAGTTGCTAGGGAGGTTTTGTACTTGTTACACATGGACAGTCATTTCCAGAAATGGGAAATTTCTTAGTGTGTGTCTATTTGTGAAAATATTTAAAGATGTTACCGTGTTATGGGATGTTAACCACCTCTTCTGTTATATTTTTATATGTAATACAATGCCACATTACACTTAAGTTTATGCCACTTATAGACCTTATGTTTGAGACCCTCTGTAGCCGTTTTCCTAACCAATGCTTTTCTCTCAATGAGTGATGATATTTGACAATGTTTGCAATATTGTAGACAGTGTGTAAATATATATATATATATATATATATATATATATATATATATATATATATGTGGATCTACTTTATTCGAAAATACGTTACATTGAACAAACAAAGCAGATGACCATTTCAGCGAAAGTACATTTCAAAGAAAAAAGTGCACTTTCACTGAAGCCGAGTCGTTATGCAGGGGGGCAAGATTCTGTGTACTTAGTTTAAGGTATTGCTAATGTGATGGGGTATATAACTACTTTTTGGGTCTTATCAATAACAATATTTGTTTTTGGAGATATGATTAGGTAGCTAATTATCATTTCTGTGACTGTGTCTGGTGATATGTTCATAGGTTCATAGGTGTGTACTAGGCTATTGACCTCAGAGCCTTTACAAGCCTAGCCCATAGGATTACCCTGGCATCATGCCACCCGACCTTAGTTCCCAGTACCTCTGTCAAGTAGAGACACTGGAGTAATCTCAGGGGTGAATTTTCCATTTCCCATCCACTCATCAATATTTCTCTTGAAGAGGGTCCAGTAAGGTGCTCTGTTTGACATGTATGGGAAGTCTACCCATGTTATCTGTGAATAATAATTCTAGATTGTTTATTTAAAATATTGTGTAGCTGGGGGAGAATTATCAAAGTTTATTCTTTTCCATTTATAATTGTTGTCACTTAGACGGTTTCAGGCATTTACTTTATTTATTTATTTTATTTGTTTTACATTTGTTTACTGGGATTATTCACTGGGCTGAGAATACTTAGCCCCTTTTCAGTGGAGGCCCAGGGAGAACAACTCCAACAATTAATAGGCCAAAAATAAAAATGTCAAAAAATAAAATAATACAGAGTAGGTACACATAACCTTAGCCTAAAAACTTACTAGTAATGGAGTACAATAATATATACAAATTGTTTGAAGATGTACTCATAGACAGTAAGGAAAAAGAAGAAAAAAAAAGGTTGCAGTGAAAAAAATACAACAGTTGTATAATTGCATTTGAAACATATCAAACTAGCAAATAACTGCAAGAGTTAATAACTTGAATAACTATGGCTAAAATTTTCAGATAAATAGGAAAATCATTCAGGACTAGATTTGGAGTGAAAAACATAAGCCAACCAATTAGGGTCTAGCAAGCGGTGAATAAGGTAAATATTAGTTAACAGCAGTAGTAGCACTGATAGTAGATGTGGAATGGAAATTGTGCTGATGGAAAAGAAAGATTGTAAGACTGAGACAAAGTGGATGATGTAGACTTGTAGAGGTACAGCAGTAGAGTGAAATTAATAGGTCAGAGGTACTAAACTGATAAAAGTGGGTGAAAGTAATACTCTGGAAGCATTGCTAGGAAATAGAGAGCCTAGAGTAATGATACTTGCCCGTGACTTTTGGATAGCATGTTTCATTTTGGTTCAGTTTATTGTGTTTTGATTGACATCTTGGTAATGGTTTCAGGTATTACCTAGCAGTTGTTGAACCTCTGCTGGACGATTCATTGTTATAATTTTATGGCTTAGTGCTGGGCTGCATGTTTCGGCAGCCATAAAGTACTTTTGGTGCTCATTGTGACTAGTTATGTTAATCTGTGTTATTAAGGTCTTTCTTAAGGCTGTGTTTAATTATGTGATATTGCCTGGTGTGAGTGAGGTCATTTTGTATGAACATTTTTATAAGCATCACTGAATAGAAAAGCCTGGTCAGAACATACAAGGTATAGATTATAATGTAGGATGAAGATTCAAAAACATAATAGAGTTTTACCATGGATATGTTTTGTTGAAAATGATGGTAAGGTTAAGTTGATGGGTTATGATGACAAATAGAAAAGGTACAATAATGAAACAATAATGATATTATTATGTACATGAGAAGGACTCTGGTGTTTTAGCATGATATATCTAAGATATCACAACACTGGCTAACGAGTAATGTTACGCTGTCATTTCTGCAAGTAGTTTCACATTTTTTGTTAGTTTTGTTCATTATTGTTATTTGTTCTAATCAATGAGCAGGGTTCCTCAAAAAATAAACTTTAATTGGCTTTAAAACTGAACCGTGTGGAAAAACAAAGCTATTAGAAAGCAAAGCAGATAGTAAACTCACATTTCACAAAAAGGAGTAGGGTGGGAAGTATATTGATCGATAAATAGATAACCTTCCTGAATGTTACATTTGTTCATGCACTTCCTGGTTCTGGTGGAGTGAAAGATGTTGCACACTGTTCAGGGGACATATAACAAATATATTTAAAGGGAAGGGAAGGGAAGGGTGCAATATATAACAAATGAAGAAAGACCATGTATGCTGGACCTATGTTTCCATGTGTAGTAATACTTCTTGGTTGGGTTTTTATGGACAAGGTGATAGATGTCATGCAGTGTTTACTGAGTGATTCCAGAAAGGGATGAAAGGATGGTGGGAGTTTTTACATCTAGAAGAAAAATGAAACCAAAAAACTGGTAATAATTTCCAAAAGTTGGAAATAAAGGAAGATATACATCAGGGGAGTTTGGGTCAAAAAAGTTCAATAAAGGAGTCTCAATCAAGTGAAGGTTAAAGACAAACAGTTTTGTTTGATGGCTGTCTATATAGAAATGAGTCATAAAATGTAGCAATATAAATGTGGTGTTAAAAGGAGATAAATGAAATTTCAGGGACTAAAAATGTATAAAGACAGAAGCTAAAGTTTTAAGGTAGAATTTAGATGAGAGTGACAGCTGATGTAAGCTGTGTAAGGATATTATAAAGGCAAAAATGATAATGAAAATAGAGACACAAATGATAAAGTGCAGGAAACGTGGAGCAGGTATGGGAGGAAGCAGGCTGTCAAGAAGTGAGAAGAGGAATCAGGGAACGTAGAATGCCTGCAGTAACATGCAGGCAACAAATCATTCTGGCACATAGGTGCTATGTTTTTCTCTCCATATTTTGGCACCATTGTTGTCCACAACTGAGACGCCCCTACTGCCACTGCACTACTCTGTTCCCCTCTATTGCACGTGTGCAGTCATCATCCAGGCAGATGTAGATGTGGTACCAAATCCCATGTATGCCTGCATGTGCTTTCACTTCAATGCCTATTATGGTGCCATCACCACTTGTCATTACCAAGCTGATATGCTCAGTAAAAGCCTTTCATTTGCATAAGCCTCTGCTGATGTGGTGTTGAGTGTTTTACTGAAAACACCAGGTCCTCCTTCCAGGATAGGCAAGCAGTCATTGACAACTCACAACAACCTTCCCCTGAATGTCTCTTCCAGAGACCATGCTACTATTCAGACTCATGTCACCTGGGTTTTGATCAAGGTTTTATACCTCTATGCCACAGATTCAGGTTGGCATATAGTTTTTACAACCATTGCAGGTAAAGAGAATACGCACAGTTGGTGGAAGAATTATTGCAGATGTCAGACAAACCCATATTTTGAGAATATGAGGCTATTCAAGTTTGATTCCCATGTTTTATGATTGGGAGATTTATGTTGATTATGCTATATGATCTTCAAAAAGAAGTAAAGTTTTGCAAAAGTAGAGATAACAAAGTGGATAACATGAAAAGGGAACATAGTTATTGGTATGGAGAAAATTCAGAAGCAAAAAATGGAACATTGTGTCCCAGATGGATTGTCCTTATCAACAAATGCACACAGATAAATCAATAACAGATGTTAAAAGTGCACTGGAAAAGTGGTAAAAGCACACGTGGGACTAAACTTTAAAATGAAAGGAAAAAATAAAGCAAAAAAGCACTGAGACAACTGATATAAATTAAGTATGGTTGAGGTGGGGCATTGTTGGCATTCAGTCCGGAGGAAATGGGGTCAAGTAATGGCACTCTGTGATACCTAGGTAAGGAACCATAGCTAAGATGTAGGCAATCATCCATGCCATTAAGGACTACAACAATAAACATAAAAATAACTTTTCCTTCTCTGAAGACTAAGTAAGGGACCAGATTCAATAAAGCTACACTAAGTGTACACTGTTCTGAGTGACAGACAACACAAACATAATGCACTTTTCAAACAGTCACTAAGGCCATTGATGAAAAGCTCACCAGCTTAGATGTAAACCCATATGTCAGGGCACCACACTCCATCAGACACAGACATCCTCCAGAAAGGTCTCATAGAAATGGATATTTGGGAAAAACAAGGTAACCCTAATTTACACACAGGTGGTAATCCATTAAAAATCTACCAACACTATGGAACAGAATCCCAGTCCGATGAGTGGATGGGAGATCGTAGGGTTTAACCCGGAATCATCTCTGTATCTGCTGGACAGAGGCACAGCAAACTAATGGGTATAGTATTAGATAGCCTAGTATGAACCTATGAACCTATGAACATCTTCTTCCTCCTAATTGTAATTTTCCTCCTGATATTCTTGCAACTTTAAATATTGACAAGGATTCATAAAGGTTACTGCAAATTGCAGACTACATGTACACTTAGTGTCCACTTACTGTAATCTTTCTGAGTGACTAGAAAGCACAAAAGATGTGATAAGAATTTTATTGAATACATATCATGTACACTTAGTGTACACATAGTGCAGACTTTATTGAATCTGGCCCAGGATATAAATTGTCACAGCTGAGTTCCACACAGTGATGAGATGAGACTTTTGGGTTAGACAGGGCTGCAGATTATAATTTAACTTTACAGTGTTCATAGTTTACATTATTGTCTACTGTTGTTTCTAGATCATTCATTTTGCAATTATGATGCATATCTTTTGGCAAGTTTTATGATGGCATATTTATTGCTGTTGAAAGCAATTTTTATTACTGCTTTAGCAGAGATGTATTTTTGTAGCTCATGTGGGAGAAATTCTGCATCTTCTCATGAAGTAATTATGTTACCCAACTTGAAGTTAGCAGGATATGTGGTTACCTGGAGCCCATCTATTATTTCTGAAAATAAAATAAAAGTTAAAAGAAAAGTGCTCCTGGTACAGAGCTCTGCGAGACATCACTTATAACCCACATTACGTGACCCCTCATCCTAACGTTTTATATGGTGTTGCTATCTGTAAACAGTGTATTCAAGTCATCTGCATACAGACTATAGAACAGCTCAGATGAAAAAGATAGATCTGAAGGGTACAATCTAAAACAAATAAGGGCCTAAGACAAAGCCCTGTGGAACACCTGGCTGTAATTTTGAATTTCACCTTTCCAATTGATGTAAGATACTTGCCATATCGTATTTGTAAGCAATGTAGCTATTAATTTTATCAAAAATGCATCAGTACCTAGTTGATTTCATTCATTGATCAGTGTATTGCATATGATCCTATCAAATACTGAAATTAAATCTGTATAAATTAAATCACTGCACAATATTTTGCATTTATAGCTGTTATCATATTGTTATTAAACATAATGTAACAGATAGTTATAGATCTATTTTCAAAATTTGCATGCTGACGTATCGTTTGAAGTCCCAATCTTTCCATTTCTGACAATTTATCCAAAATGACCTTGTCCATTATTTTTATACAACAAGAAAGTAAACCTATAGGTCTGTATGACTGCTGGCTTACCTTATTCCCCTTTACCTTAAAGACAGGTTTAACAAGTGCATGTCTCCAGTCTTGAGAAATCTCTCACGTAAATGAACTGGTGAATAACAGATGCAATGGTACTATAAGGTCATGCTGAAGTGTTCTCAGGTCATTGTTAGTCATACTGTCGCTTCTCTGTGTTTTGTTTGGATCAATTTGGATTATTCCTTTTCAATATAGTCTAAGTTAATTTCAATACCTGAAGTTATCTGGATGTTGCTTGGAAAATTAATCATCTGTAAATATATCTATAATCTGTTGAGTCTGAGTATAAAGTTTGGAATCTACACACAGATTACAAGTTGTGTATCTTTAGGTAGCTATAAAATGGTTTCCTATTATATTTAATATATTTATATATTTTTTTTTCTTCAGAGTTTTCTTGATCTTGTTTCACACTTTAATTTGTCTATTTAGTTTGTTTATTTCAGTTTTCAAAGTTATAGTTCTACTTTTTTCCAGTTCTTTTATTTATTTATTTTTGTCTGTCATCAGAAAAATGTGTCTTGTTCATATGGAAATATATCCTTCTGACATTGTGTGCCTTGATCCTGGTATATATCAGTATATATATATATATATATATATATATATATATATATATATATATATATATATATGTGTGTGTGTGTGTGTGTGTGTGTTTGTATGTATGAACATGTGAATATATAAATCCTGTGTTACGTAGTATTAACCTTGGGAGCTGTTCATAAGTTCTAACAGACATCTAGTTTACCAGTGAACTTTTTGTTCCAACTCCCTAGTCAGTAATGAAATATCAAAGCAGAATAGTCAACTGTATCTACAACATTGTAGAGGTCTAAGAAGAGAATGCTGATGAATAGGCCTTTACTAAGATGTGTTTTGGAATGCTCTGTAGAAGCTAAAAGGGCAGTCTGTACATTGCAATGATAGTGAAAAACAGTATTGAGTAAAGGTTAGAGAACTGCATGTCTGCAAATAATGAAGTCAATTGTTTGGGAATGCATTATTCTGTGATTTTATACAGTGGTAGAATTATTGCCCTAGGACAAAAATGCAATAGTTTGATTGTGGTACCACATTTGTGTAGGTGAAGATTGACAGAATACTTCCATATTTTGGGGATACAGCTTTCACTGACAGATCTATCAGTTGATATGGATATGAGATTGATAATACTGTCTCCAGCAATACTGAAGTAGTCTGAAGGAATTTTGTGCTATTAATGAAGTATGATTGAGTCTGGAAAAGTCTGATAAATAAAAAAGGAATGGAAATGTAGCGCTTCTCTTTGTTTCACCATACATGCTTCCTTTTTGTCTATATTTATGCACGCTGTGCAAGTGATCCCTCTATCCAAATATCCCCATTCAGATCACTTAGAATTAGCAATAGCTATGATCTGTCATCATCCGTCATGGGTTTCATGTCAGGCAGTTTCAGAAACCTTGCACCTAATTCATTCAGTATTACTGTTATCTGAGACCCTAACATGATTTATTTGTTAAACATGATTTAACATTTTTTAAATACAAAATTCTCACAGTAGTTGAAACTTATAGTAAAGTTTGAAGTAAGAAATATTTTTATTAGCAATGAATGCAAGATAAACTTTAATAAACTGAGGCATTTACTTGTATGAGGTACTGGTTTATATACCTTGCATATAGCTTATAATGAAATTTTAGTAGCACATGTAAAACATTTATTTCCATAGTGGTTTGTTGCCTTCTTCTAAATTTCTTTAAAACTCTTAGTAACATTTAGTAAGATACCTTATTAATAAAGTGTGCAAGATACACTTTGAAAGCTGAAGCAGTTAGTTGTATGAGATATTTTTATACACCTGGAGCATAACTGGTGATGGAAGTTTGGCACCACCTATAAAAAAAACATATGTTGTGTTTAATCAGTGCTAATTGCCTTTACAGTGTTTTGCCTTCCTCTTCATTTCTTTAATTAAATATTCATTTTAGGCAGATTATTATTTGGGAAACTAGAGTTCTTGAGAGTGTAACAAGTTTTTTGTTTACCATTTCAGATGATGTTTCTCGTGTTAAACTTCATCCCATTCACAATCCATCTGATGATTACATCAATGCAAATTACATGCCTGTAAGTAGCCAGCTATTCACCGCAGACATTTTTATACATTATGATAGAATCAAGTAACTATTCACACAAAGACATACATACCCACCTGCATCAGATGATGTGTCACCCTTGTAATCAACATCCACTCAAAAAATGACTCTGCAATGATGACAGAAAACAACTGAAAACCACAAAAGAAAAAGCATCCAGTTCAGAGGTAAAGCATGAACAACAAATAATACTTCTACCAAAAGTCATCTTAAAAAAAATAATGAAAAAATGGAAGGAAAAAAATAGTAAGATTATTGTATAATTTGTGTAATGACATTGTTAATAAAAACAGTCAATCAGAAATGAGATTATAGTATGGCAGTATGCAGATTAATATATACATATATTTGTTGGTGTGTGTGTGTGTGTGTGTGTGTGTGTGTGTGTGTGTGTGTGTGTGTGTGTGTGTGTGTGTGTGTGTGTGTATGTATGTGTGTGTGTGTGTGTGTGTGTGTGTGTGGATAAAAAAATTCTGGTGTCAGAAGAATTTGAATGCTTATTTTTTTCTCAGTTGTTTTTGCTGAAAATTTTAAAGACAAAACATTAATGCATAATAATAGAAATATTATAAAACAAATATACATATCAAAAATAACAATAAAAACAACTAGAATAACTATTTACAATGGTGTCTACTATAAAACAAAGCATTTAAATCAGAAAAAGAAATGTGATGTGTAGTTGGTAGTTAAGTTTGTTTATCTAGCAGTTCTTTGAATTTCAACCATATATTATATGAAGACATGATTCTAGATGTTCTTGTGTTGATTGTGATAAGTTCAGTATAACAGACTTCAGTTGCCAAGTGTACAAATTCCTTCATAGTAGGAACAGTGTGATTCTTCCAATTCTCGGTGATGACTTTTCTTGCTAGAGTTAAGATACTCCATAAAAGAGGGTATTTTGACTGCTGGAATAGTCAAATCCTGTAATACTGAATATTATGTAAGAGGAAGTTGGTAGCAATGCTGAATTTTTCATTTGTAATGAATGTTACAGAATGTTGACTGTGTCTGTGAGTGTTTAATTGCTTTTATGTTTTGGGTACTGGTATGTGCAAAGTGTGCATGTGTGTGTGTGTCCTATTTACTGGTATTGTTAGGGAAAAGGTGTTCAGTACTCCAAGGTATAGTTCTCATGTTAGGGGGTAATGGTAGAGGTAGGATTAGGTTTAGTGCATATAATTAAGGTAGTGCAAATTGAGAGATCCAAATAAGATGAGATGAAGTTCTCTTTGGTGGCATTTCAGCTGTATGCAAACGCTGAGACGTGGAACTGAGCAAGCTGGATAAAAATCCTGCCACTTTAGCTGACAGAAGAAGCAATTAAATGGATATGAACATGGAAGGAGCAGAGTACATGGACTATTTCAAACGTAATAAAAAAAAAATGTTTAGTCAGAGCTAGTATAACAACGGAGCGACAATAACATTAAAACAATTCTACCATGGGGTAAACTAATAAACAACAGATAAATGACTTAATGCATATGATAAAGCTTTGGCTGAAACCTTATAACAATATTGGATAAGCTAGATAACAAGGAACAATAATCCAAGACCAGGTGTCTATTCATTTATTTAAAAACATATTTAAAATATATGTATTTTTACTAATGCACATCCCCCAAAAACAAAAACCAAACAGGTACCTAAAAAACTTGTCTCCCTGCATCCAACCTTTAATGCCAAAAGCTCCACGATACTCAAGTGATTCCCAACCCAATCACCCCCTAGCATCTAACTCCACTGTTCCAGAACAAAAAATTTTATATTAATCTCTGAGCAAGTGAGAGGGGAAGGCATTAGATTCCTTCTTTCTAGTCATGTCATAGAAATGTTTACATGTGGTACAAAAGCCCAGGTAAATTATCATTCAATATGGCAAGACACTGACTACAAGCACCACATTTGTATGTACCTGTCCTTGGTTGCTTAACCTTTTTTAATTTTCTGTTTCTTTTCAAACATTTCTTTGAAATTTGCAAAGCTAGGTCTTAAAGGCAGAAGGTCTCTAAATTCTTCATAAAGGGCAAGAACCGGCCAGTAATTTATTATAGTTTCTTCCATTTCTTTTGAATTAGAGAAGTATGTGTAAACAAAACTATTCCTGAAATTACCAGGTATACTAATAGCTGATCTTGTTGTTACTTCCACTCCTTTCCCTAGAATAGAACCAACTTCATCAGCCAAGGTCTTAAAAAGCTCCAAGGGATAACCCCTCTCCAAAAATGAATGTCAGGATAATGAAACCAGATAAGGGTGGGGGTTGTTCAAGATGATAAACAATATGATGAAGTTAATATAGCGTTTGCACAGATCAATTACTATCTTAAAGATCTTCTGTTGCAGTTAGCCCTATAGTAGCAGGAGCAGGAGGCGTTGACTGAGCCTAGGAAATTCATTGATCATTTAACAAAAGAATTTATGCCCCTACTTACTTATGTCTGTAAGGATTCTTGCATATTTTTTTTTGATTTTCCCATATATTTTTTTTTTTTTTCCCTTTATATGGTATGGTCATATCAGATATCTCTCTTTCCTCTCTTTCAAGCATAGAATTTTTTTGGAAATTTTGAATTTTAATAAATAAAACCAGCCTTAAACCAAAACTAGTAACAAAACTTAGGTGTTGAGCAATTGAATTGATTTTTTTTTTTTTTTTTTTTCATTTTTTTTTGTTCAGGCAGGGGAGTTGGAGGGGGGGGGGGATGAGGGATTTATTTATGCAAATGTGGTTTATGCAAAATGTAATGGTGCATATGTTCCATGCATGATGCATCATTTCTGACACTCTATCTCTATTCTCTCTATAGGGAGATACTCTAGATGGAGAGGAGGAGGAGCAGGGAGGAGAGGAGGGAGAGGAGAGACACTATAGAATATATTTTAACTACTTTTTTATTTTGCAATTCAAAACTAAGGATCTTCATGAATTGCACTATATAGATATAACCCTGTACAAGGATTATATTTGTAACACTTTTCAGTCTAAGTTGCATCGCAAACCCACCTTTCCTAACTCGTTGTTGCATTATGAGAGTGCACACCCCCTTTATCAAAAAAGAGGAATTGTAAAAGGGCAGCTCATTAGAGCTAGTAGAATTTGTAGCACTGATGATGACTACAGTTCAGAAGTGGATGCTCTGCAAGCTTTATTTTTGGAGAGTACCACATGTAAAAGTTTTTATGTAGGCATTTCTATGACATGACTAGAAAGAAGGAATAGATTAATATAAAATTTTTAGTTCTGGAACAAGTGGAGTTAGATGCTAGGGGTGGCGATTGGGAATCGACCCTTGAGTATCGTGAGCTTTTACGGCAGTTAAGGTTGGATGCAGGGAGACCTCCTGGGCTGAACGGCACTATTAGTATTAAACCAGTGTTGAAATTAAGAAGGGCAAGACTATAATAATATGATTATTTTTATTTTTATTTTTATTTTAATTGGCCATTTTTTTATATTTGATTCCATTAGGTTAAAGTTTTAGGTACCTGTTTCAGGTTTTGTCTTTTTGGGGGGATGTGCATTAGTAACAACACAATAACTTTTAATTTTTAAATACATATATTTTTAAATATGTTTTTTAAATAAATGAATAGACATTTATAAGAACTGGGGTGGTTAAACATGCCATCTGTAGATTTTATTGGATATTTACTGGGGGGTTCCTTATGCTACATTTTATATTGGTGAACAAGGTTTTAATTCACTTGTTTGGTTCTTACAAGTTTGTACATCTAATATAAGAAAAAGTTAAAAAGTGATTTATTCTTCAGCTTATTAAGCATGTGTAATTTAATGTTTTGAAAAAAGTAGTAAAAGTGCAAGTTTCCCTTTAAGGGACTAATTACCAGCAGGTTATCTCAATTTATGAAATTGCTGCTAAGATGAGTGAAAGCGCTTGTGTTTAAGGTTTTTTGGTTTATCTTAAATAAAGGACGTTGTTTTTATTCAACATTTGTTGTCGCTCTACTTCCTGGTCTTGGATTATTGTTCCTTGGTTTGCTGCTACTTTTTGTTCGGGTTTTAAGCTAGATAACAAGATTTTAATTAGGAGTCAAAGTTGCATAAAGGTGTTTTCCAGAAAGCAACAAACCAGGAAGTTAGATTTTCACCAGCAGGTCATTTGAAGTAGTACCTGAAAGCGTGGAACAGGAAAGCCCGTTCTGAACTAACCTGTGGTGACTACCTTAGGAAAGTAAAGCTACTAAACTGCAAAAATAAAAAGAGTACAAAACAAGTACAAAAGCAAGACTTCTCCACCTGCTGAAAAGAAACCAACCAAACTCATGTGTTGAGTGTTTTCGTTCTTTAATAAGTACCCAGAATGTCTTCAGAAAATAATAAGTATTTCACCAAAAACCACACATACATAAACTGTAAGAAAGTTATAAATCATGATATTTAGCCTAGTAATCTCCTATGATCCAATGATAAGCAGCCAGTGAGATTATGTGTAAAAATTAAAAGCCATGAATAAACACGAATCCTTACTAAAATAAATGATTATCTAAGTAATAGAAACAAAAACAGACACCTACTAATTAAGAGTGTGACTTCAAAGGATAGTTGGACCATTTTAAAGCACATTTCATATTCAGATTCTCATTAAACCCTGGGGCAGAGTCTACGTTTAACAGAAATTGCCAATTTAATTCTCGCACCTCAAGAAGGGTGTCTGTTTCACCAAAAAAGCATAAAATTTGTTCAAGGACTAAAAACTTAAATTTAGCAAAGGCAGTCAGGAGTGACCAAGGACTCCACAGCGCCCCCACACACCCTGGTGCCCCCCCCCCTGGCCTACCTACACCAAATAAATACTGGAAAAGCCCCTAATAGAGCAGCGCGCCTAAGAAGCCGCTTCCTAGCCTATACTAAGGCCATGAAGGCAGTACAAAACCTGATATGTTTTCCCAAAGCATTGTTAAACTCTTGTGTTCTAATAGCCATACAGTGCTGTTTAATGCAGCTAGAGAGCCTCCTTGTAGTTTTAACAATATAAAAAATTAGAGCAAGTGACACATACAGCCGCATAAACCTCATATGTACTGTTACAAAGTATTCTGGAAAAGTTATTTTCTTGCCACAGTAATCAAAAATAAAATTTGCACCAGTGTAAATGTAATTACATGCTACACAACCTCCACAAGAAAACATGCCAGCAGTTTTTTTTTTTTTCCCGCATCCCTCAATGACGATAAAGTTGAGTATCTGTATTCTCAAATGAAGCTCTAAATGTTTTAGTTCTTTTATGTGAAAATAGTACAGTTTTACCTAGAGTACAAGACACTATTTAGCTGCTAGAAGTAATGTCCCAGTTCTTTTCAATAATATCTAGGTTGACAGGGAAATGGTTCGGTACCTTGTGAAAGTACCTGCTTCCAGAGCTGGGAGAAGTCTGCAGTCTTGGAACTATATTTTAAAAACAGTCTAGGCAGGCACAACAGTTTGTCATTAAATCATATCCCTCCACAGTGGTTAAGTATGCAAACTGATGGCAGTGCAAACCAGTGGCCACTATTCCTCCACTCATTTCAGTATATTGTGAACCGTAGGCCTGGTATAATCAACAAAAATCTGATGGGTTGTCCAGCATCAATTACCTATTATTATGATTTAAAAAAACATGGATGTTCTTCATGTTTTACTGTTGCAGTCATCACATTTGGGTTATCTGCCTGCAGGTAGCCCTCAGCCGGACAGAATACCAGGGTCTTCGGATTTCTGTGTCAGATGCTCTCGCTTCTTCCATGATGTCAGGTCGTCAAGGGTATAAAACATGCAGCCGATGCCATTACATCAGTCTTTCTTGCCGTGTAGTGCCTGAAGCAGAAGCACTTCGCAAGTGCCAGTCGGCTGTCTCCTGAAATTTTCGTTTTCGAGTTTCAGACCCGAAGTCTTCAAAAAATATAAGTACCCCATTGGAGATCCTTTTTCTTGCTCTAACCGATTTCAGTAAAAGTTAACAATTGTCATGCCTGTGGAAAGCAAATACCTCATAGAGAGTTTCATTCTTACTGCATAACCTGTTTATGCCCAGACCAGAATGTCCCTCGCTGTTGGTTTTGTGCTTTGTTCAATGCCCGAACTATTCGTCGTCAGGCTATTTTTGTAGCCAAATACTTTCGTTCTTGATCTCTGTATGCCGAAATGGCTTCGTTAAGCCATCCGACTACCGATCTTCCAAAAAAATGTAAGGATAAAGACAGAGACAGACCACATAGGTCCAAAACTGCCGACGATACTTCCATTAAGCTAGTCGCCAGTCCGCCGGTACTCAGTGAGGCACTTTTGCGGCCCTTGATACCCACTGCTTCAGATTCACAGGCCTCTACTGAGACCCATTCGGAGTCCGGTATGCTGCGAGATGCTTCTTTGACTATGGAACCTGCGGATGTCTCTACCTTGGATGGGTCCGGAGCTGCTGTGCAGGCACCGGCTTCTGAGGGTGTATTCAGGCCTACAAACATTCATATTAAACCAACGCCATCGTTTCCATCCAGAAGTTTTTAATTCCTCAGGCCAAAAACTAACACTATGCCTAGAAAACTGATGACCCAACTGCAGACTCAGGCTCATTTGCCTCAAAAACAAATGCTTAGAATGACTGAAGACCTTATAACCTTAATTAGGGGAAGCCAGCCTTCCCCTTCTAAGAGACCTAGAGCTGATTTTCTTTCTGATTCTTCTGATCAGGAATCTGACATCTCTGCTCCTTCTGAGTACCAGGATTTACCCTTATCTACTTATGAGGATTTTGATGCGGAGGATTCCATTCTGTCTGCTTCCCCTCCAGAATATTTTTCTTTCGGTGAAACTTTGCATACTGTCAGGAAGCATTTCCGCTGGGAAAGCCAGGATTATTCTGAGTCCAAAAAGAGACTTAGGGAATTCTTACTCCTGCCTCAACTCAGGCCTTTAGCTATCACTCCTTTTCTGGACATTGTAGATGATGCTTTCTTGGAGTCTAGCCTTACCCCAGACACTTTACCTCCAGCTCCCAGAAAACCTGACAGGTACTACAGAGTACCTGGCTCTCACAAGTTCCTCTTTAAGAAATCTTCTGTGGATCCAGAGACCATTTCCCAAGGAACAAAAGACATTAAGGCTACTGCTGCCAAAAATCCTACCCCTTCTGATAGAGATTCTAGAGCCTTAGACAGATGGGGTAAGAAGGTATACACTTCTGCTACTTTGGCCATTAGGGCTTTAAATTGCCAATTTCATATGCTAAAGTATCAGCAGCATATTATGGGGCTACTTAAACAGAAAATTATGTTGATTCCTGACTGTGCTGAACACAAAGACTTGCAAGATTTAATGCATTCTGCAGAACAAGTTGGTAAACATACTTTGCAATGTGGTTTTGATGCTTTAGAAGCATCTTGCAGGGCTGCTGTTACTGGGTCTGTACTTAGAAGGCATGCTTGGCTTAAGGAACAGAAACTTGCCAGATCATGTTAAAGCTAAATTACTGGATACTCCCTTAAACCAAGACCGCCTTTTTGGCAACAAAGCAGAAGTCCTCAAAAGTATGGAGGAAAAAGCTAAATCTATGTAAACTGTTAAAGATTTTCTACAAGTACAGCCTCCCAGATTCAGTAGGCATTGGCCTTCAAAGAACTGGTCCTTTCCAGTCCCTTCCAGGCCTTCTCAGTCCAAACCCAGGAACAGCAGACCACCAAGGCTGCAGTCTCAGGCTACGCACAGATCTAAGCAGTGGAGGGCTCCCACTTCCAAAGCAGGGAGTAGTAAGCCACCCCCCTGCAGAAAAATGGCACAATGACTTAACCTTAACCCTTCCAAGTCCTGCTCAACTACCTGCTCCCTTAGGAGGAAAGCTCGCCCTGCATGCAAAAAACTGGGAACTCATTACCCAGGACAAATGGGTTTTGAGCATAGTTTCCCAAGGATACAGATTCCACTTCCACACACTGCCAACCCCAAATGGTTGGCCAGACCTACCCCCAAATCAATGGGCAAAGGCCCAGCAGCAGGTTCTCAGTATCAGGGCTATTCAACCTGTCCCAGCATAACAAAGGGGACAAGATTTTTATTCAAGACTTTTTTTGGTACCCAGAAAAGACAACTCATGGCATCCTATCCTGGACCTCTGTATTCTCAACACCTTTCTGGTGGTTCCAAAATTCAAAATGCTAACTCTTCAACAGCTTCTTCCTATGCTAGCCAAGTATGCCTGGCTAGCAACCCTAGACATAAAGGAGGCTTACCTGCACATCCCAATAAGAGGATCCTGCAGACAATACCTATGTTTCAGGGTGGGCTTCATGCACTTTCAGTTCTCTGCACTTCTCTTTGGCTTATGTACTGCACCCATGGTGTTCACAAAGTGTCTAGCTCCAGCCATTGCATTTTGCAGGCAGAGAAATATTCAGATTTACTCATACTTGGATGATTGTCTGATTCAGGCAGAAATCCAGGACTTGCTATTACAACACCTGGCATTCATAAAGAAACTTCTAACCTCACTGGGGTACACCATCAGTGAAAAGAAATCTCACCTAGTACCCTGCCAACAGATTGTATTCCTGGGAGCAAGCTTGAACACAGCTTCCCAGATGGCATTCCTCACTCTGGAGAAACAAGTTTATTTGACAACCTACTTCAAACTATTGGCCACAAAACCCCAGCTATCTGCAAGGAAAATACTGTAAGCTCTGGGGTTCATGGCCTCTTGCATTCTACTAATTCCATATGCAAGACTGCATATGAGGAAAGTCCAGTGGTATCTAAAAAGCCTATGGTGTCAACATTCTCAGGACCTGGAAATAATTATTTCTATCGTTCCTTGTACAAGGACAGAGTTCCTTTGGTGGGCAGAGGCCTGCTACCACATCAAGGTACTCCCTTTCACTCTACCCCCTGCCGTCCAAACCCTAACAACAGATGCATCAGACTATGCATGGGGGCTCACATGGCAGGGCAGTGCATTCAGGGCAAATGGAACCCGAGACAGATGCACCTGCATATCAATCAAAAAGAAATGTTAGCTGTACAGAATGCTCTGACAGCCTTCAAAGACTGTACTCTTCCAGGACAACTATTGGTAAAGACAGGCAACACCACAGTTATGTGGTACATAAACAAGCAGGGGGGAACACACTCGTACCCTCTCTGCAGACTAGCCATGGCTCTGTGGAACACAGCCTTGAGCTACCTAGTACAACTACAAGCACAATTCCTTGTCAGGCAAACTAAATTCACTGGCAGACGACTTAAGCAGAAATCTCATGGACCCACACGAATGGAAACTAGAACCCAAAATATTCAACCTGTTGAGGAACAAATGGGGGAGTCCAGAGGTAGACCTGTTTACCTCCACTCAGAACTACCAATTGAACAAATTCTCCACAAGAACTCCCCACAGCCAAGCTTGGAAAGTGGATGCCCAGTCCTTTACCTGAGAAAGCCTCTCAGTTTATGCCTTTCCCCCCTCTGCCTCTCCTCTCAAAGGTTCTACTAAAGATCAAACAGGACAAGCCAAGGACAATACTGATTGCACCAGACTGGCCACACCAGCACTGGTCCCCCCTCTTGTGCAGTATGTCACTGCTACAACCATGGCACCTGCTCAGACTCCTTCACTGCTGTCCCAGCAGGTGGGCCAGATTCTGCACCCTCAGCTTCAAACCCTGAACCTTGCAGCCTGGCTAATTCCTTGAGCTCCCCTCTGGCATTCCTCAGTAAGCAGGTGCTAGATGTCATTCTGAAGGCTAGGAGGCCTAGTACTAGAAAATCCTATGCTGAAAAGTGGAAAATATACTGTTCCTGATGCCAGGCTCAGGGGATGGGCACAACGGTGCCCAGCTTACCTCATATTCTAGAGTACTTAACAGAAATGTTCCACAAGGGCCTATCCTTCTTGTCAATTAAAATTCATGCCTCTGCCATTTCAGCACATTATAATACTGAGCCACCCCTCTTCTCTCACCCCTTGCTAAAACAATTCCTTAGAGGGGCCAAAAATGTAAGCCCCCCTCCCCAGGAGAGCTCCCTCTCCAGCCTGGGACCTTAACTTTGTATTGGAAAAGCTCACTCTTCCCCCCTTTGAGCCAGCTGCAACAGCAGAGTTGAAATTCCTTTCTTGGAAAACAACCTTCCTTCTAGC